>NW_024344378.1:8016172-8118541 GCF_902729225.1 Pteropus medius
AAAACCCGAAGGGCAGCTCTTCATGCAGTGACGAGACAAGTTTGGGGATCAGCGAGCCACTCATTCATTCCTTTGTTTGTCGTCCCAGTCGATCAACCAAGAACCTTTTGGGGTCTCACATTGTGCTGAGCACTGGGGACACCGGTAGACAAGACAAAGCAAGCTGGTGCCCTCCCGTACCTAACTAACCTCATCGTGCAGGGAGACCACGTGAAACAAGGGAGCTGCCAGGCAAACGAGGTCGTTCCATATTGTGCTAATGTAACAGTGAGCAGAGGGGGAGGCAGATGCATCAAGAAAGACCTCTCAGAGGAGGTGACATCATCTGAGCCGGCTAGGAGAAGGGCAGGGGGAGCAAAAGTCGAGAGAAGCAATGGCCAAGGTCCAGAGCAGGAAAGCACGTGGACATGGAGGATGCAGAAGTGGACAGGCCAGTGAGGCTTCCCACCTCCGCCTGAGGTTTTGGGGTGGAGAGATGGCCCTCGGGATGCCTGGGGAACGTTCAGAGTCCTGCAAATGGGGACAAGACGTCACTTCCCTCACACAAGAACAGGACAAGAGGACAAAACACCGATCCTACCTGTGGGAGAGCCAAACCAAAAACAAAAAGTGGGGGTAAAAATGATGGCGACCCTTTTTTTTCTAAAATAGACCAGCGACCTTCATGCAAGTGGGTAGTGCTAAGACGTGAAACCTAGGGGGCCATCAGTCGGCACCTTTTATTCCAAGGGTCTGGTCCCTTCCAGGCCTCCCAGCAGAGACCAAGCCTCATGGGTCTGTGTCATTTACAGTGCCATCCAGAGGACCGCGATGCTGAGGTGTTGAGAACTGCCAGTAGGTCTGTTATTAGCTGACAAGTGAAAGTTCTTTACTCTCTGCATCTTTCTTGAGATAATGTCCTTTGCGGCCCGCCTCGGAAGAGAGACAATCCACTTGATAAACAGCAAGGGCTTCTCACCCCATCAATGAGTGGGCGACGCTTTCAAACCCTTCAGAAAATAGTCACCCACGCCAGCAATCTAGGGGCGCTCATTTGGGGCCTGCTGGCGACATTTCGTGAACACCAGGATCACGTGGCGACAAGCGGGGAAGGCACAAAACTCTACCTCGCCACCTTTTTAATGAGTAAAATCCTCCGGCTGCTGCCGGGGCCCTCAGAGACCAGCTATTAATGAGCGCTTAGAATAGATCGTGCCTGTTTTATACATGTACGGTGGCCTGGGAGAGACACTTCAATTTCCATTTTCCATCTGCTGCCATGTTCAAGTGTCTCCTTAAGGGCGGGAGAACACTTGGCAAATTTTGTCTTTAAAGAGACATGTTCAAAGAGAGCACGCCCTCCCCGCAGCCACATTCTATATGTGAACACTTTTCAATTTTCAAAGTATATATTTAGATTACGTATACGAAGCCCCAGGAGACACTGGAAGGCAGCGGGGCCTCCGCTGCGCACGCAGCTCTTCCTGCCTCTCGGGGCTGCGAGAACAGGGGCTTCTGGCATGGTCATCGAACTCAGTGGCTTCACTCACTGCGACAGGCACGGTGCAGGGGACAGGACAGCCTATGTTTTGGTCCTATTGATAGGCCTTGGGCCCAGCCAGCAGACCGTGTGGCTCATAACTTGACCAGTAACGCCATTGCCACGGAGACTCCACCAGCAGCGTGTGCGCGGGGATGCAGGATGCCGGGCGGGGCCCACGAAGAAGGCTTGGCCGTCCCAAGCCCACGTGGGGGACAGGCGATGGGACTAGATCCCGCTGGCAGCTTTGCAAGGTTCTTTCCAAGATTAGAGGAGGGTCCTGAGGAGAATGGAGGAGGAGGTGGAGGAAGAAAGGACTCTAGAAGACAGCACAGGCTTGGAGGTCTCAGAGGTGCCCCTGCTGTCACAAGGAGCCACCGTCTGCAATGGGGAGTAAGGGTGAAGACCGGGAATGCACCAAGTGGCCTTGTAGTGTGGTGGAAAGTACGACCTCCACCCAGCTCTTGCCCTAGTCATCTCGGTGGCTACAAAAATACCGTGGACTAGGGGCTTAGACAAGACATTTGTTTCTCGCAGTCCCAGAAGCTGGATATCCAGGATCAAGGGGCGCGCACAGTCCATTTCTCGTGAGAACTTTCTTCCTGGCCTCTCCCTGTGTCCTCACATGGCAGAGAGAGGGAGCTCTGTGATTTTTAGCCCCTTATAAGGATACCAATCACGTTGTGGGGCCGCCACCCTCATAATCTCATCTAAATCCAATTACCCCCAAAAGCTCCACTTCCAAATACCATCTCACTGGGGAGTTAGGGCTACAACACCTGAATTTGGAAGAGACACAAACATTGAGTCCATAGCATCAGCTGTGTGATCTTGGGCAAGTTGCTTAGCCTCTCTGAGTCCCCACTTTTCATCTATAAAACAGGATCATAATCCCTCTGCCTGTTGTGAGGATGATGTGACTTGCCACAAGTAAAGTGCTTTGTACGTGTGTGATGCTGGTTCGGTGACAGCTGTGTTTGTTTCTACAGGCCAATAATCATCAGAATCCTCCAGAACAGGAAATCCATTCTTCAATCAACCTCAAAAGACCCACAGGAAAATCTGTCACAAACAGAAGATGTCCAGAGAAATAAAACTTATCCATATTTTGAAGGGGACAATGTGGGATGAAAGTCGCTGGCGGTGTGAATTACTGTGGATTTTATCATCGTTGTCATTCTCGGAACAAACAGCCCCAGAAAGCACAGTGGTTCCAACCCCAGACTCCTGGCATCCCAGGGCGTTTCCAATTATCTCAAAGTGTTATAAAACTCTGACCAAAGCTAACATGAGTTTTCTCTAATTCGAAACGCCGTCATTCTCAGTCATTAGCACTTCGGCAAGTGGAAAAGGTGCCACAGAATCGTGCCATGGCAGAGTCTGCCTGCTACTTCCCCAGTAACCATTCTTCCATTATTCCTCACTCACGAGCCTCTATATTCTTGAAGTAGCGATGCACCCACTTAAAGACTCTGTTTCTCAGCCTCTCTTACAGCAAGATGTGGTCACATGACTAAGTTCTGGCCACTGGAACAAGAGAAACTCAGAGGGAGGACTTCTTTGATAGGGAGAAAAGATGACTAGAGAAAGACCCTACTGCTTTACCTTGTTCTTTCTTCTTGCTTCCTGGAATGTGGACACGATGGCTGGAGCTGCAGCAAGCACCTTGAAACACTGAGGCTGGAAACCACATGTTGGAAATGGTGGAGCAGGAGGAGAGATACAGCCTGGGTTCCAGATAATCATGAAGCAATCACACCAGCCTATCCAGGACCTCTCATAGATCAGAGGGCAAACTTTTGTGCATTTAAGCCGCTGTGATTTGAGTTTTCTCTTAGGTGCAACTAAACTTACTCCTAATACTTGGTTACCAGAGGTTGGTGACAGTGTGAAAGAGGAGCTCTGGGTCCCTGGCTACCAACCCATTCTTGGCGGAGACGCAGGTGGGAGGAATGGGGCAGGATGAGGGTGCAACAGCACCTTTCCAGTAACGCCCACCCATGTTGGCTAGTGCTAGACTCCAGGTGAGTGATCCGCCTCTCCTTCTGCCTGAAACAGTGATCCTGGTTCCACTTTCTAGAGACTCCCAGCCTAAGCCAAACCTAATGGGTGTTGGGGGAAGGGTGAGGCCACAAGAAAAAGGCAGAAGTCAAAATGAACCCTGGTTCAAAACCTTCCCCTGACTTTCGAAGCTGTGTGACTTTGGGCAAGCCACTTAACCCCTGAGCCTCAGTTTTTCCTCCTCTGAAAAACTGGAGTCATAGTAACACTGACCTCAAAGTGCTACATGGATAACGTAAATAAAGTGCCTGCAATCCAGCCCTCAGCTGTCCCCACTGGATCTCCAAATCCAGATTAGTTATGAATTGATACTGTTATTTTCAGAGAGAGAGAGACCCCGTGCAAAGGCACATCCTCTCTCCTTAAATGCAGGAGGTCGCCAGGCTTTGGCTGATGACATTGCTCTGCTTCTTTCCACGTAAGATGAAATCAGCTCTGGTGCCACTAAGGTCACTCCCAGCTGTCTGAGAACTAGGAAGAGGACAGGATCAGGAGGGCAGAGACCCAGCTTCTGTCACCGGCTGCCCCGCTAACTGGCTGTGTGCCCTCAGGCAAGTCGCCATCTCATGCTGAGCCTCGGTTTCTTTATCGGTGAAATGAGGCCACCAGACTCCATCTCTGAGACCCCTTCCAGCATCAAAGCGCAGCAAGGCCATGGCTACAGGGACCCTGGAGAACCAGGATCCAATCGGTCAACCCGCGTGCTCTACTCACACCTGCTGTCACTTTTGACCCCAGTCTCCTCACCCCGCCCATCATTTCAAATGGTCTTTCCTACCGTATTCCTATCATTTCAAGGGCTAGATGCAGAAAGAAGTGTCATTCTTCAGACAAGAAGGCTAGATCTGAGGACTGGAGCAAGGAGAGATTTGAGAGAGTAATCTGCCTAACTTTACGCAAACTTGATGTAAAAATTCAGATGCTCAAACCCAAATTATTGGTTTGTAAAAGAATCATCTCAAAACACAATCTTGCTCATGTGAGCCTTGCTCATATGAGTCCCCCACATAGATGATGAGAAAGAAATTATGCTGAGTGCTTGGCTACCAAGTTTGAGGTCCTAACTGCATATTTAACACGTCATTAATTCAATTCCTCCATAAGAATTCCAGTAGATAAACACTCCCATCCTCATTTTGCCAACAAGGCAGAGGGACAGTAAAGTTATATATTTTGTTTAAATTAAGGTCACACAGACAATAAATGGTTGAGCCAGGATTATAATCTAGATCTAGCCTAGGTTGTCGCCACTGCTGAGGTCTGAAAGAGAAATGACACAAGATGGGATGGGGTCAGGCAACAAAACGGAATTTGTCCTAGAACTAACTGCCACTGGCTGGCTGTGTGACCTTGGGCCAGTCGTAGAATCTCTCTCTGCTTGTGTTTTCTCATGTGTCGAAGGTGAGCCCTGGATAGTTGAGATCCCCACTCTGCAGAGTAATGCCTGTTGGTAGCTCTCCAAACCGCCAGGATGCCTCCACCTGGCACGGTACTCAGTACCAGGGCTGCCAAGGGAAGAGCAGGTAGCCATGGAAGCAATGCCCTGCGTGGGAGCCTCCAGATGGACAGAAGGCCAGAGACCTTGACTTCACACGTCTTCCCTTCCCTGCCCATCTCCGACCATCTCCGGAACTCCGCAGGTGGCCCCACCGGGTTTCCAAATCCAGGAAGGTCTGCCCAAAAACCTGAATGCGTAGCATCTGGGCTATCTGGGCCCTCTCTAAATGTCCACCCCAACTCCTGTTCTATTCAGAGACTCTCTCCACTCTGTGGTTTCTTTAGGAGATGGGTCCCCTTGTTTGTACTAACGTTTACCTTCATCAGCCATGTAGTGTAAATGCTATAACTGCTCTACAGCATCCTACAAGACTTTTGCAATATATAGATGGTGCTGCTATAAAAAATTTAACAAGCCGCAATTGACACTCAAACTCTTTTGGATTCACCAATGAATCCGATGCCCACGTGTTGCCAAAAGCATTTATTGTCTCGTAATTTGATTTACTTTTTTCCATGCTGCTCCCAGTGCCTGCAAGTAGGGGCAAAATGGCTGATGTCTCCAGATGCCATGGAGGCTAATAAAGCTTGCTGTGCTCCCAGCATGCTCTCTGCTGTCAGAAACCGGCAATTAACTTAATAGGGTTCTTGAAATGGAGTCGATCCGGGAAATGTGGCATGTGTTGACACTCTCCCGCTGATCCAAGCAGCCTCCCACCATTGACTTGCAGGGTCTGTTTGCTATTTGAATTATTTAGGAGCTTGTTATGTGAATTAAAAAGCAGCACTTTGCAGCATTAAGTCTAATATTTTATGATCTTCAATTGATTAGGTGGGCTTTCAGGATTACACAGAAAGGTTAAGATAAAACACGCCTCAGACAGGCGGCTCTCACCAGTCTGCTTTGCTTTTCAAAAACTGAGATGAAAACCCTAAAATAGCCAACCTCCCTTTTCCCTTCCGAGTGAGCCTTCTGGAACCCGTTTTTGGACCATCAAAGAGCTTTTCCACCCTGAGGACACCAGGTGCTGAGTTCTCAGGACCAAAAGAGGCTGGTCCTCCATTTCTCTACCTTTCTTTTGTCTCTTTCTTGGCACAAAGCTACCACTGATGACATGATTCCCAGAAGGACCACATATCAAGTCTGGGCCTGCAAAGGAAAAGCCCTGCCCTGGGTTCCCAGCCACTCACTCAGACCAGGATGGGCATGACTGTCACGCCTGCCCCCGGCTAAGGATGCGTGTGGCATACGCCCCACGCAGCATGAAGTTTACAGACCACCAGAGGACCTCCCCTGCCATGAGTGCCAACTCATGCTGTCCTTTACAGCCAGTTGCCACCAGGCTGATGACAATAGGTTTTCCCTGGCCAATGACAATAGTTTTCTACTGGGCATTTCCTGTCATTCTCATTCCAGTCCACCCTACACTGTGGCTCGAGGGATCTTTCTAAAACCTGGCTCTGGTTACGACACTCCCCTGCTCAAAAACCTTCAATGGCTCCCTGTTAAGTATAGACTCATCATCCCGGGCCCAGTTTCTCTAGCCTCATCTTTTATTGCTCCCACATGAACCAGGCAAACTGAGCTACTTATGATTCTCAAAAAACACCCTCTGTTTTGTCAGATCTCAAGCTTTGCTCGTGGCATTCGCTTGGTGCATTATGCCTTCCTTCTTCACCTACTGAAAGTCTACTATCCTTGATAATGGAAAGAGTCAATAAGTGTATAATACAGAGCTTCCAGTGATCCAAGAACTTGACCTGTTATTATTTAATCTTCGTAATAATCCTATAAAGCAGGCACTTTCGCTATCTCTATTTTATATATGGCAAAACTGAAGTTCAGAGAAGATGGGTAACTTCTCCAAGGTCACTCAGCTAGCTGGGATTCAAATCCAGGCAGACGAGTTTCATCTCAATTCCACTTCCCTGGTAAAGCCCTGTATCCCCCGCCGCCCCCTTTCTCCCCTGAGGTTTGCAGCATCCACCAGCTCCGTGGCACTGACTTATTCAGGTTGCAGGCACAGGTACACAGCTCTCTTCTCTACCAAGATGCCAGGGCCTAGGGCCAGACGTTGCACATAGTAGGTGTTCACCCAAGCAGGCTGTCAACCTGAACGCAGGGTGGCTCCCCACCTAAAAGTCATGGCCCCTGGAAGAGTATTTAGCTGGTCTCTACTGCACTTACTGAGTGGCAGAGGAGGCACTGAAAAGTGTCGAGCACAAGCACCAAAGGAAAAGAGACTTCGGTAGGAATCCAGGTACCACCTCTTGCAACCAGGAAACCTGGGGGATAAGAGTCAGTTCACCTCACTGATCCTTGGTTTTCTCACCTATAAAATGGAAATCGTAATCTCCACTCCATAAAGAAATTATTCAAAATGAAAAGAAATAATTCATCAGAAACACTTGGGATACGTGGTCCCTGGCACGCAGTAAGGGCTCAGGAAAGGCTAGCTGTTCTTACCTCAATTCTGCCCTATGCGGTTCCGGGCCCCTGGGCTGCCATCTCTACACCTCCACTTCCTCACCTGGAACATGGGCTCCTTAAAACTCACCTCACAGGATTATAGAGAAGGACTTAATGAGACAGCAGAAAGGCTGGAACAGAAGACACATTCAATAGATTAAGGTCATTTATTTTTAACTAATATAAACCAGCTAAGTTGAGGATTCTTCTTTTTTTCCAGCATAGCATAAAGGTGGTCCCTGACCCCTGAAATCAACAACCCTGTGCAAAACAAACAATTTCTGCCGCACCCCAACCCTGCAGCAGGCTCTGAGGAGAAAGGGGATGGATGCGGCACAGCCCCAGCCTCCAGGGGGTGCTCGACTTACTGGGGCAGGCAGCACAGAAAGAGCCCATCTCACCCAAGGCAGAAGGAGGGCTGGGCTGCATCAGAGGCCTGCGCAAATTCTCTGGGCTCAGCTGGAGCGGCTGCTTGATCCTGTGACCTGTGACCCATCAGATCTGTTGGACATGCCAGGAGGGTGACAGCAAGCACTTGGGTAACTGTAGCATGGACAAGAGTGTCTGCATAATTAGCAATGGCTTTTTAAGAGACCTTGGCCCTGAGAGGCAAGGCTGTCAGTAAAATCCATCAGGTAAGGAATTGTCCTCAGAATGTCTCTGCTGTAGCGAGACCAGGAAGTTGCTCTCAGGAATTACCTCATCACCACCAATAGCAACTGATGGGTCTGGTTCTTTAAGGCAGTAAGATCTTAACCTTGAGTCACCTAGATGAGCTTAAGGCAGGTGGGGGCCGAGAAGACTCTAAAATAGGTTCAAAATCTTATATAAATGTATGCAGGTGTATACACTGGGTAGAGGTTCTATGAAATTCTTCATATATCTGCAAAGGCTAATTACGAGCTGCAGCAACAAGTAAGTCCTAAACTGCAATGGCTTAATATGTGTTCCAAGCAGGCCGATAGGGTGTAGGCAGTGAAGAGCAGGGTTCTGCTGGCAGAGGCTCCACAACCTTCGACATAAGGCTTCCTCGGTAACCCTGAGCATTCAGTTGGCAGGTATAGGAGAAAAGGAGCATGAAAGATCTTACAAGAAAGTTTAGGGGCCAGCCCCGGAGGTAGCATACATCCCTCCTGCCCACACTCCATTGGCCAGAATTCAGTCACATAGGGCCCCTGACTGCAAAGGATGTTGGGAAATGTAGTCTCCCTGTGTACCCAGGAGGGAAAGAAAACTGGTTTGAAAAACACATCTCTTGGCTTTTCAGAAGGACTTGTACAGAGAGGGAAAAAGAGGCAGGGGATGAAGAAGAATGATAAGTATCGTTTGCTTTATGTATATTATTTGCTTAATCCTCACTACTAATAATAGATTTTTTAAATTTTACAACCATTTTATAGAGAAGGAAACTGAGCCCAGAATACATGTCAGGATCATCTCTCGTCAGCATACAGCTTTAAAGGCACTCCATCGTGTGACTTTTGTGTATTATGTATTTTGAGTGGGAAGGTAAATGTGAATGGAGGAGATAATTTTCAGCTTGTATTTTAGGGTCAGTTAATATTTCTTGACTGCTTACTCTGTGCCAGACACCATTCAAAATGCTTTTCCATGTACTGAATCATTAACTCCTCCTAATAATCCTGCGAGATACATCCAGCTATTATCAGCTTTACGGATGAGCAAATGGAAGCACAGAAAAGTTATGTCATTTGCCCCAAGGCCCCACACCTAGCAAGTGGGGGAACAGGGACTCTGTCCCCAGGGGCCCCGCCAGTCCCTAAGGCATCCACTCCCCTCTGTGCATGGACTCATCCAGCATGCTCATTCAGGTGCTCGTGGCCACCCCAGGAGTTCCATCCAAAGCGGGGATGAGTCTCTCTCTCCTCACACCTCCACCACGCAGCCCAGGTTACCCCTCCGCCTCTGCAGTCATGATCTGGGTGCAGGAATCCTCCCAAAGTCGTGTCTACATATCACTGGAGTCACCAGCCACTTGTCACCTGGGAGCACCAGGACAGAGCCCAGCGGCCCTTGAGTGGGTACTGCAAGCCCACGGGCAGCTGATACCCTTCATAATCCCACTTGATCCACCTGATGGCTTCACGAAAGTAGATGTTTACTATCTCTGACCACTCTGTCATTTAAGCCAAAATAAACACAGCCACTGGGGCCAGAAGCAGGTCTGGAGTGAACGTGAAGAGAAACCAAGGCAACACCACTGTACTCCCGCCACTCTGGCCTGTAAAGGCGTGACTTCACACGGGGTTAGATCCTGGGGACGGGCGAGTGTGTCTCTTTGCCTTGGCCTTGTGCAAGGCACAAGGTGCTGACCTCAAGGTTTTATATAAAAGCAGCGAGCTGGTGGGTGGGTGGGTGGGTGCGGAATCACCCTCGGACACTTGACAGAGGTATTCTCTTGGGTGGTGGACCCTCAAGACTGACGAGGGGTGAAGGATGTAAAAGTACTGAGTTTGAAGAAGGGGGACACTCAGACAAAGGGGTAGTTAACACCAAAAGTTCAGAACCGGAAGAGAAGGGGGTGGCCCCATGCACCAGCTCTGCACCATCCGCGATGGGGCTATGGAAAAGGTGCCAGACTGCTGTCAGCTGGACTTGCTTCAGAGCCCAGCTCCTCCGTTTATTAGTCTCTCAGTTTCTCAGCCTATAAAATGGGTGCAATGTCAGTCTCACCTCACAGGGCTCCAGGAGGACCCAGCGGGGTTGAGCACACAAAGCACCAAGCACCAGGCCCAGCATAAAGCCATCGGAGTGTTGACCCCAGGGGCCTTTGAATATAGTCCTCTTAAATAAAGGCCCCCAAAAGTAACAGACTTAATTCTCTAATCATCTGCATCATCAAACGAGACACCTCATTTACAGCTGTTTATTTTGAAATTAAAATAATCACTTCATTTTTCATGGGCTGTGCATCCTGATCTTTAAGGTAGGTCAGTCAGCTATCCCCTGCCCACGGTGCCGAGCACAGGCCAGCGCCCGTAGAACTGAGTGTTTGTAAAGTCAGCGGTTCATACTGGATGGCGCTCTTCCCGACATGTAATCTTCCTTACTCCTCGCAGTGGCCCTGGGAGGCAGGGAGAGCTGACTTCATTATGCCCATTTTACAGACAGGGAAATGAAGACTCCCCAAAGGTTTCAGTTAGGGAGCCGCAGCTCTGACTCCAAGCACAGGGTGTTTGGGGTGACAATGAAGGGGCTCAGCAGACTTGGCTGCCTTAGGACTAGCACATGGGCACGAGGACTATCGGGACCTTATACAAGGCAGGGGTGAGAGCATGTGCCCTGGAGCGAGGCTCTGTGAGTTCCAATCCCAGCTCTGCCACTTACCAGCCCTGAGACCTCAGGCAAACTGCTGGACCTCTCTGTGTCTTATTTATAAAATAGGGATGATGTTACTTATTACCTCCTAGGGTGCTGTGAGGGTCTAAAGAGCTAATAATACGTGCAAAGCAATCAGAACAGGGCCTGGTGTATTGTAAGAACCACTACTGACAACCTGGACTGGGGACCACACCTACTCACCTACCTTCTCTGCTTCTGATGCTCTGTGCCCCTAGATGGCTGAGGCTGTATCTAATCCACCTTGGAGACTAAGACAGAGGGACAACACAGTGTGATGGTTAGGAATGCAGGCTCTGGTTCCAAGTTCAGACCCTGTCATTTCCTGGCTGTGTAACCTTGTCTGCTCTGAGCCTGTTTCCTCTTGCATAAAAGGAGATAATAATAGAACCTATTTCATAGCGATATGAGTATTTCCCTAAGTGATGTAACACACACGAAGCACCTAGAACAGTTCCTGGCACAAGTGTAATACTGATGCCCCTGGCACCCATCACTATGCCCAATCCAATGGAGCTTAGCAACTGGTTTGGGATATAAGGACGTGTTGAGTATTTACACTTCTTGTTCTGTGGATAGTCAGAGGTCTTCTCCCAATTCTCTCCCAAAGATAGGACTCCAGGATGAGAGCTGGCCACCAAGGATGGTCACCATGTCTAAGATACTCATTGTTTATAATGATCTCACTGAGTAAATAAATAGTGTGAGATGGGAAGCCAAGCCAGGCCTTCCAAAAATACCGTCTGTGGCTCCAGCCCAGGCGCCAAGGAGACACAGTGACCCTAACCAGTTGACTCATCTCCCCAACTTGAGCTGAGTTGCTGAGGCAGCCCCAGCCAGCCTCTCTGGCTCCTTCAGATGGTCTGGCAAGCCCAGCAGGAGCCAGTCTGAAGCAGCTGGCTCTGGGGAGGAGGAAGAGCAGGTGCGAACCTGCGATTAATGCCAAAGAGGGGAAATCAAAGGAGCAGAGAGGCTCTGGCCAGGGAGGTCGAGGACAAAAGGCCAACTGCCATAGGATATAGTCACTGGGAGGTGGGGGTGGGGGGGTTATGGAAGGGTAGGTAGCATATAGGTGGGCATTGCTGTGCTGTGGGGTGGACATCTATCGTGTTCCTGGGCCCAAGCTGGAACCCAGAAGGCCCTCCATCAGCCCCCAGGATCAGGGAGCTATAAGGAGAGCTCAAAGAAATTGACTCCACCCTCCTGGTCAAAACTTGTTGGGGAAGAAAGATGGTGCCCTCGAGAAAAGTCTCTAATTGTCTGGCACCCTTCTTGAGAACCTAGATCTCTTTAGAAAATTGTTTGTTTGTTCGTTTTTAATTTTGAAAATATTATTTCTATGTTGATGATCTCACTTATAATCTTGAACAGAACCAGGCACTTAGAGATGATGCAGTTCAACCACTTCGATGTACAGGTCCGAGGCTATAGCTTCGTTTGTCCATTCTACAGTATTTACTGAGTATGGACTACATAACAGGCACCAGTCAAGGTGCTGAGGACCTGCAGAGAACAAGACTAATGAAGTCCCCGTGTTCGTGGAACTTACATTTTGGGGAGGAGACGGACAATAAATGCTAAGTGAAGAAAAACATTCAGATCAGGATATTATACCAGGAAGCAAACAAAGAGCTTTGTGATAGTGATGGATGGGATTGATTGCCAGGTGGTCACGCAGATCTCTCAGAGCCGACAGCTGGGCTGAGGCCTAAAGCAGGAGCCATGACAGCTGCAGGGTAAGAACTCTGTGCATGCAAAGGCCCTGAGGCAGGACTCATTAAGGAGGGTCCGGGAAAAGGGAGACATGGCTGAGGCAGAGAGAGTGAGCTCTGCAGACATTTACTGGGTGCTGTACTGTGTGTCAGGCACCATTCTAAGCACTTCACTGGTAGCTTATAAATACCCATAGGACCCCTGAAGGTAGGATTTCGTTATTAACTCCATTTACAATTGTGGCAACTGAGGCCAGACAGGTTAAGTAACCCTCCCCAAGTTACCCAATGAGGGCAGAACAGGCAGATTCCGTCCCTGGCATTCCAAATCCAGAACCCCCACCCCAGCAGATCCCAGGCAAGAGCTAGAGGACACCGCCTCTGCGGGCCTCAGGGAGGAGTTCGGATTTTGTTCAGGTCACATAGTATGTTACTGGTCGGTTCAATGAGTGCTGAGGACCTACTGTGTGCCAGGCGTCCGCTGTGCGTCTGCTGTGAGCCTGCGGTCGGGACCCCGGGCATGCGCCCTTCTCCGGCGACCCCCGTCCCGCTCGCCTCGCAGGCCTCCCCAGCGGCTCCCTTCAGACCCGGCTTCGCGGGTTTGGCGCCGAGAACCGACTCCCTGCACGAAGCGGCTCTGGTCTTGGGGTGGCTCGGACCTGGTCGCGCCGCCCCCAGACAGGGCTCGCAGAGACACCCCGTCCCCTCGACCGGCCGCGCCGCCTCCTCCGGAAGCCCTCCGGGCGTCTCCCGGGCAGGCGAGCGAGGCCAGGCTCGGGGCGCCGTGGACCACCGGCCTGCCCGGGGAACCCTTTCTGCCATCAACACGGCCGCGTCTGTCCGGCGCCGTCAGCCCCCGGTGCCCATCGCGACCGCAGTGACCACACGGTGGCCACCTGGCCCGCAAAACCTGCCCCCTGCGGGCCCCTCGGCCCGCGTCGGGCCCCGGGCTCAGTGACCTCCGCGCGGAGTCTTTCGAACGTCGCGTCCTGGAACCGGAGGATCCCGGCCCCGCGGTGGCGCGGCCTGATTGGCAGTTCCCCCCTTGGAAGGGGAGGGGGCCCCGGGGAGGGCTGTTGTGCACAATTGCTGTTTTTACTCCTGCCACCATTAATTCGACTATTGACAGAGAAAGGAGGGTCCGCGGCGGCTTTGTGTCACGCACTCACTGTAATTTACTTGAAAAGAAGTAAATTACAATTACCTGCCATTCGTTTTGCATAAAACGATCCATAAGGAGTCTGCAGTCGCAGGGTGCTTGAAAGGACAACAGCCCCATTGTTGCCATATTACAACAATATTTCTCAATTTGAAACTTAAAACATTCGAATTATCAGCTTTGTTTGATTGCGGTGGCCCACAGATATGCAAGACCGACACCCCACCTCCGACTCCAGACATTACAGCTAACGAGCACAATTTTCATTCATTTAAGTCTAGACCGATCTTTTTAAATCGTTGCATTTATTGTTGAACTGTACCTCCCAAATGTTGGAAAGGAAAACATAATCTTTTATCTGTTACCTAGCCCGGTTGATAAATTATCTAAATGCCACGAAAATTCCTCTTGCTGGAGCTAAAATCAGAGCAAACTGTAATTAACCCACTTGAGATTTTTGTTTAAATGACCAAAGAAATCATACTGTTTCTCAAATAGTTACTCCCGTTCTCATTTTCTCCCCTTTTAGAGATGGTCGACAGGTAAATATGAGTGATTAGCTTTTAAGCCAAGGTTTTTAGAATGTATTTAAAATATTCAATTCTGCAAAATTACATCACTGTTAACCAGTGTGTTCAGTAAATTTGAAGCCAGGCTGGTTTTTTAACAACTTCTGTCAAAGTAAACTGCTGCTTTGAGTGAGCTGTAGTTTCCATTAACATTAATGGTTTTTCAGTAACAAAATGTAACTGTTCAATCAAGCTTGAATTTTTAAAAAAGTTACTAATTGTAAGAACCCTTGAACAATCAGAAAAATCAGCAAAAAAAAAAAAAATACAATTGGTAACATTGGGAGCTGTGTGCAGGGAGAGGAACTTGTTATAGCAACTTTATGCATGTTAAAATAAAAAGAAGTGACGGAAAATAAGACTGAAAATAGAAAAGATGAAGGAATAGAAAGGTAAATTTTTTTTTTTTTAATTCGAGTGGTAAAAAGCAAACTGAAATGCAGATTTAGTACAGGGGATAATTAAAATGTGAAATAAGAAAACTCTATAACGTGGGAAAGAAAGCAAGTCAGAGACGTAGACCGCATTTGCTATTATTAATAGTGGACTTTCCTAATTTTAAAAAGTGCAATTTTACGATTGAAATATTATTAGTATTTTAAGAGGTTTATTTTTTAAAGAAAGTGTGAAGGCTGCTAGCTGACTTTTTTAATGGATGGCCTTTTCCTTGAAAGAAAATCTATTTTATTGTCCGCTCCTTTTTACTGATTGTAATGTGTGTGAAAATTAAAATGTTTAATTTTATTTTTATTGACTTTAAAATTTTTTAAAGCAATTGTTCCTTTCTTCTCTTAAGAAGAATAAACATTTGGCTTCAACAGAAAACAAATTACATGTGGAACAAACCAAGGACTCAACTCTATTTCCTTGGCTGGTTTTCTAAACAATAATCCACAGAGAAAGGGATTCATCGGGCAAATGAAACAATGTCCCTGATCTATGTTCCTATTCTGATATCACCTCCTGGAATATCGGCAACATTTTAAGTTCCAGCCTAAGCCATGAATTCCTTCAGAACAAATCAAATGTCTTTAAAGAATATTTCTGTTTGAAAAGGAATTAAGCTCTCCTGAAAGAATTTTAAAGGTTGTGATATTCACAGTCTGATAAAGCAGCACCTTTAATGAAATTCTAATTAGCAATTTCATGCACTTTGCTATTAGTCATATCAGATTAGTGCACATTTTCACAGCCTTCCTTTAATTAAGTGCACTTATTCCAAGTTTCAAACACTTTCCTTATAAGATGAAAACTGTGCTGAAATGTTATTTAGTAAACAGAGGAAGTGTGAAAGTGTAGGTGTGCATGTGTACAGGAACAGACATTTTTAACTGTCTATAATTTTTTTACATTTAGAGTTGGTGAACTCAAGTTTTCATACCTTCTTGCATTCTCCATGTTTCTTTACTACTTCTGAGGGACCTATTCAAGTCCTTAGCCCAAGAACATATCGTGTATTTTTGCTTAAAACATTTTCTGTATATGTATATATGTGGGAGAATTTTCTTGCTTAAAACATCTGTGTGTGTGTGTGTGTGTGTGTGTGTTACACAGAGAGAGACAAAGAGATAACTATACAATATACAATATTTAGTTTTTAAAATCTCCTCTGAAAAGCAATGAACAAGCATTTGTCCATATAATATCCCCACCTCTGAAAAGCAATGAACAAGCATTTGTCCATATAACATCCCCACCCCTGTCACCTTTTGCAGGCACCTTCTCTCCTTTGAAAACATCAATGATATTTCATTCTACCTTCTAGATTTCATTTGAAAGCCCCAGCAAGGAGCAGAGAGCTAGCTTCATGAGATGGATCCATGAGGCACAGGACGTCTTTCATTTCAGACTCTGCTTCTCCACTTCAAGAGCCCAGCAGTCAAGCCAGTCATTTCCAAGCAAGGCAGAATCTCCCCTGGGGTGCACACCCTGCAGACCCCTGAATCCCGGGATCCTCCCTTGCTCCCTCCCAGGTTGCTGGAGGGTTGCTCCCCTTTAGAGGGACTGTCCTGTGTGGGAATTGACCTGATCTTACCTGTAGCTTTTCATCAAGAGGTAATTTTTGTTGCCTGTTTTGCTCAGAGGTTCAAAGTTGTAATATATTAACTAATTGCTTACATCTCTAACACATGTTCTCTTGTTGGTGTCATTCATTTATACTGTAACATTTTTGACATTTTTAGGTAGTCTCTTGGGGCTCCTGGGCCTCTTAGTAGTTCCCTCCATGAAGAGTGTTTGCCTAATGATTACTGACTGACACCTCAATAACGAGCAATGTCGGAGTTGGGTGCATCTATCAGAGTTCTGGAGTGTGAGTGTGTGTGAGTGTGAGTGTGTGTGTGTGTGTGTGTGTGTTTTAATTCATGGTCCATTTTGTCAAGTCATGTGTGAGCCATAATTTAAGCTAATAATTACCAGACATGAATTCAATGAAACATTGGTGTCTACACTTAAAAAAAAAAAAAAGTCCTGAATTTTAATGCATTCAGAAAACGTTTGCCTAGGGCCAGGCTGGGTCCAACACGCATATGGAAGCACTTTAAAAGTGATAAATGATTTGGAATCTACCCTGTCTACTGGTGTGCTTCTCAGGAAAGAAAATTAGAGCTAACAGGTGTTAGATAGGGAATGCTGGGGCATTTTAATAGAATTGTCAAAATGTTGGTACCAGATGTTGACATTAATGCACACAACTCGGAACGTAATGCCGGGCCGCCATTTAAATGATTATTTGTTTAAATTTCAAGTCGCCAGCAGGAAATCCTTACTTTGTTCAGCACCTTTCTCTACACACCATCCCCCTGCTCCTTCCCCTACGATTTGCATCAAAGTGTAGTGGCTGCTCAGCTCACATATGCATGCTTTAAATAATCCATGCCTGTCAAATTTCATTTTTTCTTTTCAGATCATACTCATCATATCCCCATCGTCTCCAGCCTTGAAGTCAGCCTCAGTGTATTTGTATATGAGAAAAAAATGATTTAAATACTGCCAGTTACAGGATAATTAATCTTTGAACTACTCGGTAACTTCAAATGTATATACCAAGTAATCTGCATGAACTTGTAATTACTATGTATTTATACTACATTTGCCATGTAATCACCAAGTCGTTACATGGTTACGTGAGCCTTGTAAATTATGGCAATAGCAGAAAACTAATCTCACCCAGGCCACTGCAAAAAGCCCATACAGGATCCACTACTTTCCACCACAGTCAATCAAAGTCTCTGGAAAGAGTCTATCCTTTAAAGAGCCCAACTTTAAGAAATATCAGGGGACTGAGAGACTGGTGAGGCAGACGGAGAGCAGCTTTCTCATCCTGCTTTCACACAAAGACTCTGATTGGTTTGGGCGCCTTACTGCCGCTGGAGTTGAAAGACAATGGGGAAAAATATCTCGGGGGATGGGGGGGAATCTCTAGGTAAAATCCGCCATCAGTTCTACAAGCAGCGTTCTGCTGTGACTGGGGGAAGGTCCTAAAATACATCCCAGTGTGAGTTTCGAGAGCAAATCCTGAGATGAATCTGGTTTGTCATCTTTCTGAACCCAATTAAAGCAGAAACAAAATATCCAGTATTTCCAGACCAGGACATCTTGTCCCAAGTCTCCAAAAGTAACCTTCTTAACAAGCAAACTCTGTGTGTGTGTGTGTGTGTGTGTGTGTGTGTGTGTGTGGCCTTGCGGGCTCATTTAATGCCTCGAAAGCCACACTTGAGCACGTACATGATCCCTTTTGTTTAAAAGCAACACCCAAATGGGGAGGACCCTTCTCTCCAACTTGTGAGGTCCCCTGCTTTCTCCTTAACTGGACAGCTGAGCTGGACAGTTTTCACTGGCATAAGAAAGGATAAGGAAGTATACAGAGCCATGGCCGTTCTGGGAGCTACGAGTGACCACTCAGAACAGAGCGAGGGGGACAGAGGCTAAATCTATACGGTATTCTGGATTTCTTCCAGGCCATAATCTTTTCTCTTTTCTCAGCCCTACTTAGAAACAGGAAAATAAGGCAACAACCTTGGAGGCTTTACCAAGGTCCAGCTGCTCAGCTGACACACACCCAGACCCTCACCTGGCTCCCACACAGCCCTGCGACAACGTCTGCAGCCCACTCAGGCCTGATGGTCATGTGGCTCAGCATTCCCAAAGCTCTGTCTTCAGACGTTCACCTATCTAGAATTGCTTTGTCAAATATGCTAGCCACAAGTGGCTCTATAAATAATTAACCAGAATTAAAGATTCCATTTCTTGGTTGCACTAACCACATTTTAAGTGCTCAATAGCCACACATGGCTAGAGGCTACCATATTGGATCATTCAGATATAGAATATGTTCAAGGTCATTAGTCTTGAACTCTATATTATTCTCTATTCTCTTGATCTTTCTCTGCCCGGAAACAATGACATATTGGGGTGGGAGGGGGTGTCAAGGGACAAAGTCAGAGTTTTCCTGAGCCCATAAAGGGTTGCCTTATCTCCTCAATAGGACCTCCCTCACTGCCTCTGGCCTTTTGTACAGGGCCAAGGTTAGGGCCAGGGCTGTCTGTGTTACCTAGAGCTCAGTGGACACTTTCTGGGATTCCTGTTGGGGAACAAAAGCCCCAGACCCCACAGAGCCCTGAGGCCATGGAGGCCTTAAGTGGCTAGTGGCCAGTTCTGCTGGCCATATTGGCCTTCGCAGCATGAAGACGCCAGCCTTTGCAGGTACAACCCTGGGATGCCACTCCACCTTCCAGGGTAAGAAATTCCAGGCTCATTTGCTAGGGAGAGAGAGATTCTAATTATTCATTACTATTCACGATCTTTCATCATATATGCTATTATTTGCTACTCGACTGATATTATATATTACTCATTATTGCAGCTGCTTTTCCAATGCCTACCCTATGCTAGGCCAATTGCCCCTTTGACCCTCACAACAACCCTATGAAGTAGAAACCGTGATCCCATTTTACCCATGGAAAAACCGAAGCGAAGGTAGATTCACTGACTCCCTCAAAGACACATGGTTAGTCGGCAGTGGATCAGGATCCAAACTTCACCCCATTCTCCATTCCATACAGAAAGGCCCATTTTCCCACCTCTTCTGAGCTTCCTCTGCTCCCAACAGGCAACCAGAAAATGAAGTAATGAAGTAAAGTGCCCAGCCTTCCAAATCCTCAGCAGTGCCCGTTCTCAGCTCGCAACTTCCTTATCTGCTTCATTCCCCTAACCGCTGTTGATAGATCAGCCCTCTCGGCCCGTGGCGGTTTGTAAAATGGCCCCAACTTTCCACCTCTCCCCATATCCATACCTCCCTTTGCAATGGAATTGGCAGCTCCTTTCCTCAAGAGTGGAATATATTTGAGTGTTTCTGAATCTAGGCTGACCTTGTGATTTACTTTAGCCAGTAAAATGTGGCAGAACCAATATCATTCCAGTTCTGAAAATAGGTCTTAAGAGGCATTGTGCTTTCTCTTGCCCCACCCCCTCCTTTTCTTCCTCTGTCTGTCTGTCTGTCTGTCTCTGTGTCTCTCTCGGAGAATCCTGCCACTGCCATCTAAATGAGCCCAGGCTAGCCTGTTGGATAATGAGAAATAAATTGTCTCCACTGCCCAGCCAATAGCCAGCCAACCTCCGGAAGCAAAGCCACCTCATCAACCTGCAGCTGACCGCAGATGCATGAGGAAGCATGCTTAGGGAACCCAGTTGAGCCCGGCCCAATTTACTGACCCACAGCATCGTAAATAAATGGTGGTTGTTCCAGTCACTACATTTGCAGGGAGTTTGTTCCATGGCAGGCACTAACTACAATACTCTCTCCAAGCCGCATGGTTTTCCTTATGATCTAAGATGTGCACTCTCCCCTTCTTTAATTGACTAGATAACTTTAAGGCACAAGTGCTCCTGCTACAGACCCTGAAACACATCAACCTGGGGAGACTCAATAGTGCTCCTCCTGCCACCAGTCCCTGGGCACCAAGCTCACTCAGCAGCTGACAAATGAGAGTTTTTATGGAAAGAGTCTGATTTCTTGGCCATTGGATGTGAGATTCGTTCCCACTTTTGGTTCTGATTTTGGACCAAACCACAAAATTCCCCACATCCACTGAGATTTTTGCTTTTCTTTTCTTTCCCTTCATAGCCAGGCATCCAGAGGAAAATGTTCATCCCTCCCAAATCGATCAGCAGCCAGCAGGGCTGAAGGAGACTCACCTAACTCATTTTCAGTTTTCCCTTTGGAGCCATCGATCTCAGGCCTTCCCGAGCCTGGAGTGGGACTCTCGTCGGAGATCTGAAAGCCCTCGTGTCTGAGCAATGCTGCAGGGCCCACGACGCACTTCATGCAGCTGGAAGTGAGATGCTGGACGCTGGGCAGTGGCCAACCTGGGCTGTCCCAGCAACCGCCACGGAGCCTCCGGGAGATGTCCCATCACTCATGTGCTGGGTTTCACGGTATTGCTCTGTAGAGATGAGTGTTCCGAAGTGTTTTATGCTCTGCGCTTACTCGACAAGTAGGTCTTAGTCGCCTACTGTGCACAAGCAAGACTCGAAGGGGTAAAGTGAGGGAAAGAAAAAAGGCCTCTGCCTGGAAAAGGTTCAGTGATGCAACAGTAGCAAAATGACAAAAGACGGTGATGGGCAGAGTATAAGGGGTGTTCGGCAGAGGATAAAAAAAGATCAGTATTTGGGGACGCTCAGTATTTGCCATGTACTCTTCCAATTACTCTAACATTCACAAATTCGCCAATGCTCACCCCTATCCCATTAGGGAGGCACTATTACCCGTCCCATTTGATAGATGAGAAAACTGAGGCATAGCGAGGTGAAATCATCGGGCAGTCCTCTACTGCATTCCTGAAAATACGCACAGAGGATTAAACGTATGGAAGTTGAGTGACAGACCGATATGTTAGCAACAAAGTTCCATTTCAAGATGGGAAACGAAGTATCTAGCATGGATGCTCTAGAATGTACACCTGTTTAAACATTAAAAATTATTAATATATCAAAATCATTAAAACTCTAAAATATTAAATATAGACAAAACCATTGCTAAAGTAATTCTTACGCCAAATCCCTGACCTCTGGGCTGACCTGAAGTGGTGTTTATAAAACAAAAGGAGCCAGTTTGAATCTGGGTCAGAGCATTTGCTGAGGAGGAGGCCGTACTGCAGAGCCAGAGAGACCAGCTGAGCTCTGGACGCACTGCTGAGCCGAGAGAGGCTCTGGAGACTGGTGAGCCAAGCAGAGGCTGGGAACTAGTAAACCTGAATTTGACCAAGGGCTTCTTCCCTTATAGGTGGGTGTCCTTGGGCTAATTGCTTAACCTCTCTGAATCTTTCAGTAGCTCAGGTTAGCACTGGTAACTTTCCAAGCCTCTTGCACTTTTTGTAAGGATCAATTAGAACGTGTGGTAGATGAGCTCTGTGAACCATTAAGCCCTGATGCTCCATGTCAGGCTACTCAATGTGTGGTCCAGGGACCTGCAGCATGGGCATCACCTGGGGACTCGTTAGAATGCAAATTCTCAGGCTCTAACCCTCCTGAATCAGAATCTCTGAATCTCTTCCAGCAATCCTTAGCATGGGAACGTTTGAGAACTACCACCTTAAGCGACGCCAGTTCCCCGGGAAAGTCCAAGGTCACCACTGTGATCCCAGGAGAATTACCAAGAGTGCCCCCTTCATTCTCAAAAGTATCTCAGGATGGATGATAAATCGTACAGTCCTTACAATGGCTCACATGAACCTAGCAGCCTTCCTGAGAAATGGGGATCACATTATCACCATGGAGACCAGGCTACGAAAAGGGAAGGTGGGCAGGAATGAAGACAGGTGGGCAGGCTTCCTCTAGAAGCTGCCTTTTGGGCAACTAGAAACAACTAAACTTAGAGATCATGGACTCAGGCCCCAAGACCTCAGTGGCCCAAAGGATCCTAGCTGTTGGGGTCATTTCTATGTCAACCACCACGCCATTATCTAGAAATGCTAGGGTCACTCACTGGTCCCCTCGCTCTCACGGAGCCTGGGTATGGCCTCAGAATTCTTCTATACTTAGCACTCCCTGAAGCTACTGCTTATTTGCCAGATTTGACTCAATTCAACCCCCTTCATCCTAGAGATGAACAAACTGGGGTCCAGACTATAACACGCCCTTAGTATACAGAGTGTCTACAGAGTGTGGAGTACCTCGCAGAGCTAATTCTTCCTAGCCTTGTGCAACTACGTGCTACCTGAGAGCGGACTGCCTTGTATGGCTGGGTCTGCTGAGAAGGAAGGACAGAGACACCTGCTTCTGGTTGAAGCTAGCCTGAGCTGTCTTGGGGGAAGTAACCTCGACTTTAACCTAACCAGGTGGAGAGCACCCATTTTTCAGATAAACAAATGGAGGTCCAGAGAGATTAACTGGCTGGCCATCGTGGCTAATGGGAACCTCGCGTGAACTTCCTGACACCACTTGGTCCTTGGATACCTGAACTGAGGCATGGATTGCCTTTCAGACTTAAGAAATCTGACTTGCTCCTGGCCTGAAATTCTTATACTGGGGATTCATCCCTGTGGATCTGAGAACAATTTGGTCTTCTCGAGTTTTATCTGTGCAACTATTGACCTTCTCTGGAAACGTGGTCATTAAGTTGGCAGTGAACCAAGAACAAGGCCATCTCACTGGTTCGATCGTATCTGCACACCTGTCCTTTAATGATTTACTCAATATTATACTTTAAGTTGATCTGCTTTCTTCTTAATAACTTTACTACACTTATTGTAAAAGAACACATAACATTACTATTGGAAATGGAAAACCAGTTTCACTTAGCATAATTCATTAAAGAGATATATATATATATTTTTTTTTTTGTATCTTACACATTTTTTAAATGTTCCTCAGTGTAATAACTCCAATCAGCTCACATGCCACCAGCATCGCACGCAGTGCATATGGGAGATACCAGCACGCAGGGGCAGAGCGAGGCTGGGAGAAGGGAAGGGAAAGGAATCTGCACGAGGATGCATGCTTTTCAGAGGATCCCAGGGACACAGGACAGTGATGGGAGCCTGCACATGGCCTCGGGGAAGCCACGTCGAATCCAAGCCTCAGTTTCTTCAGCTTTAAAATGAGGCTTTAGAGGACAATTAATTGGGATCGTGGCTGTTCGTGAGTTTTATAAACAATAAAATAGCCCAAAAGTAAATGCTCAAGATTATTGTTCACGGCTCTCCCCACAGTGAAGCTGCCAGTCCTGAGCAGATGGTGGTTGCACAAGTGAGGTTGCTGTCCCAGGAAACCTTGTAACATGTGTCATGGCAACATGTAAACATAACACAGACACTGAGAAAATACAAACAAGACCATCGAGACTAGAGAGATTAAAAGCAGAGTATGCAGGTCATAAGAGATCACAGAGTTGCCCTAACTTAGCTTCAGATTTAACGCTGAGCTTCCTGGTGGCAAAAGGGAAAAGGGGAAAAGTCAGTTATAACAGAGGAAAGCAAAGAAGTATTTCAGCTTCTCAGAGGACATGGAGTTCTTCTTAGTCTTGAAGAATTAAAAAATTAATGTCTCACACAGGGTTTAAGAATGGGACACTGGGTGACAGGAAAAATAGTCCCATCCCAGGGCGCACATCCTGCCTCTGAAGCTCCTGCAGATCCCAGGGCCACCTCTGAATCTGACAGTGCAACCTGGCTGCATCTGGATTTGTGCTTGCCCTCTGCTTCACTTTGTGAGTTTCTACAGTGCACAGTGGGAAGAGCGCTGACGAATCCCAGTCCTGGCCGGTGGGACCTCACGCAAGACAACTAACTCTACTCCATCTGGTGGTACAGTCACTCAAAATCGTTCCAGAATTGTAATCGCATCAGAAATGCTCACGAGGCAGTACTGAATGGAAAAGGGCAGGATGCGATATTGTAGACATGGCACGATTTCACCTGCATTAAATAAGTCTACAGATGAATAAAAAAGGTCAAATGCAGGCTGGATACAGACATAGGACAGGTGCTGGAGCCACCAGCCATCTGTCTGGGTTCAAACTTTACCTCCCACAGCCACTTATCTGTGTGGCCTTGGGCAAGTCAAAACCTGTCTGTGCCTCTGTTTTCTCATCTGTAAAATGCAGATAATAATACCTACCCGATAAAGTTGTTCTGAGGAGAAAATGATCATGTAAAAAACACTTATAAGATGCCTGGCTCACTGAGCATTCAGCAAGAGTGTGTGTGTGTGTGTGTGTGTGTGTGTCCACTGAGAAGAGTCCAAAAGGAAAAAATCCAAAACACTAAATGTCATCTGGTGATGATTTTCATTTTCTTCTTTATGATTTTCTTTACTTTTCAAATGATTTTCTTTATTTCACTTTTCTACTCGAGGGGTGGGAAAAATGCTTTGCCTTTGACTTTCCTTATCTGCAATATCAGAATCACGAGTTTCGTTCAACATACCTCCCAGGGTCACTGAGAGGTTCAAAGGAGACACTGAACTCTGAGGGTTATAAACTGTGAAGTGCTGTACACAGCTGAGGAGTTACCTGTAAACCACATTAAGCCTCGAACCCGCAGGGCTGCAGGCACGGTCCCCATGGGTAGGTCCTGCAGCTGTGCCTCCCTCACACTCCGGCCCAGCGTCTGGGCTGGGGGCTGCCTCCCTCACTCAGGTGAGTCCTCTCTGAGCCCCTCCCCAAAAGGCCCCTGGAGCAGAGAAAACATTTCCGCCCTCAGAGGGACTTCCAGGGTTCCCTCCACGGTGGGAAGAATCTCTTCACTGCACCGTCCGCTCACATACACACCCCCACCCCAGTCCAGCCTCTCAAAGTTTCCCATTAAATTCAGTGTTGTTGTTGTTGTTGTTAATGCGTGGGGAGTCTCCTTCCTTGAGCATTTATCCCACCATTTGGGGGATACCTGGAGCCAGCCCCCTTCTCCAGCTCCCTGATCCACATTCATATCTAGAAATGATATTTTTAAAAACCAAGAGATCTTCTGGGCTTTTCCAGATTTTCTTTTTGCGTGCTTTTTTCTTAAAGCAAATTTGGCATCTTAAGTGAGATACCCCGGTATATTTATGGGAGTTTAATAACTTCTTCCATTAATAACATAGACAAACTAATTTACCCAAACGTGTCTGTTTTAAACTCTGGGAACAAAGGGTGGGAGGATGAAAATCAATCTTTCCTTTGTACTTGAGCCACTGACCCGTTAAAGCTTTGAAGATCATTTCTTTAAGAAATTGTGAGGAGTTATTTAACTACAAACAGCAGCTACCTTCCCATTCCAGCTGCGTAATCAAGCATAATAAATTAGAGTTTAAAAAAAAACGTTGACTCCATTTTTTTTTTTTTTTTTTTGTATAACCGAAAATCCTTAATAGCACTTTGACAAATCGGCTTCATGGCAGACACCAGCGAACTTTCCTTGCACTGGAGCTGGTTAAGCCAAGATGAAGCCGTTGGGAGACATTCCTGATTGGAGGCTGTTGGGAGAAACCCAGGTTTTACCTTAGAAGCAGGCTTGATAAAGTTCCTGCCCTTGGCAGCAATGAGTGTTGCTGTGGGACCCAGCCACCCTGCTTGGGACAGCAATTTCCGGCCTCCACCCTGAATGCCCACCTCAGTGACAGACAGCCCACTGAGAAGGAGCAGTTCAGGCTGGCCCCGAGGGGCAGCGAGGACCCTCCCTCCCAAATCTGGCCAGCATTCCTCCATGCAAACCGTTCTGATCCACTTTGATAAAAATCAGTCTCCGTGGGTCTTGAAAGAGTCAAAGGCCCTTCTTAATCAAATGATCAACTATTCATTTTGAAAGCTTGACTGGTTCAATTAAGATCACAGGCAGGAGACAGGCTGGTCATATTACCCTCCTTTCTAGCCGGCATGGTCAGTTGCCGTCCCCAAAACCTACCTTTGACCAGCCCACTCTTGTGCCTGCCCGAATGCTCCACCATCCCCCGGCGAAATCTGACCACCCTTCAAGGCCCCATTCTTCCCCCACCTCCTCCCTGAAGCCCTCCCCGTTTTCCTTTCTGAAATCTTGCAGCCATATTGCGTGTCCCCTCACTGGGGCCTTTACTGAGGTCTGCCTTAAGCTGCCCTTCCCCTTACGAGAAGACTACAAGTTCCTTGAGCCCTGCCACAGGACAGGGCCTCCATGCACACGCCCTGATCGCTGACCGAAGAGGGGCCTTTCCAAGCCCTGTGTGCGCCTGCGGCAGACAGGCTGACAAAGGGGTGGCTTCCGAAAGTTCATTTGTGAGTCAGCTGTTTTGGAATTTAGAATGTATTCTCATTTTTTTCAGAATAACAATGTTCTAAAATGATGCGATAATGCTCCGGGGGCGGCCAGGTCGCAGGCTAGCCCACCAAGTCCTATTTTGCCTGTAATATAACTGCTGTACTATTCAACAGACACGCTCCAATTAACAGTGTCAATCCACTGTGAGCTAAATAACTTCTTAGAGGGCTAGCCTAGGAACTTGACCCCATATTCCACTAAAGGGAAATGCTTCAGTGAGAAGCGCACTCATCTCCCCACACTCCCGTCCACCCCCTGGCCACGGCAGCCTGCAGGACACAGAAAGGGGGCAAAGCTCTGAGTCCCCTCTCCTCCTGCTTTCTTCCCCTGACCAGGGCAGCTTGGTTGCACATAAAACGCAAAAAGAGGGGTGATCAGGGAACCCTTGTGGGCCAGAGCCTGCCCTGGCAAAGCCAATTGTCTGATGGACGGGGGCAGCAGCGGTGGGGGTGAGGCTCCAAGGTCAGCGACCACAGGAGGCAGCTCCTACATCACAGGCCCTGGGGAGAGCTGCCCTCCCAAGCCCAGCCCTCAGATGTGCTGTCTCCCACAGGCATTATTTTAATCAGGAGATATAGCAGAGACACCCGCGTTCTCTGATGTCACCTTAACTTGGGCTCTGATCTGTCCCCTTCTGTCCCTGGCATAGGGCCACATGGAGCGGCGCCTCCCTCCACACCCCCAGCCTCAGAGCACAAGGTCAGATAATGCCAGGACTTCCTGGGCCCTGATCCTGCCCGTCTGTCCACTTAGGGCAACCAGCCACGCTGGAATTCTAGTCTGTGAGACGACGACACTTAAGGGACAGAGTGTTTTCTGTCCTTCCACCAGTTAATCCGTCCCCTAAGAGTGCCCGCCTTCAGAATCTGTGCACTCACAGACAAAACCACATAAATGTCTCCTCTGATCAAGGGACCAATCAGTTCTGTCCACGTTAGCGGGGTTTTTTTAAGAAATGACTCCACCCCGAATTTCAGACCCACCCTCTATGCCGTTTACGTGACCCCAGAACACCTTTCAAACCAACAAGCTAACACCAGGCAGGTTAACGCTGGAGGGGAAGTCAGAGGCCTGCGTCGTATGACCGTTGGGAATTCTAATGGCAGAAGTCAAAACGGAGGAGCTTTTCAGAGCCGCCTTACCTTGTCCCTACGCCACTTTGCAGACGCTGTGTTAGAACCCATTTAAAGCATTCAAGCATATAATCAAATTTCAGTAATGAGTTATTAATTAAGCAGGGGCAACCAATTCTCTGCTAACTGCCTCATAAACAATCGACAGGAGATTTGTGAATTTTGACTTCCTGACACTATTAAACAAATCAATATTAGGTTTCAGACACAGCAATTCAGACAGTTTTCTCTGTTATTTGGCAGCCATCTGCCTGGAATACTAATGAAAGAATTAAGAGCTGGAGATTTTGCATGTGTTCCATCAAAAAGATCCTTATCTGTGGGGAATTGGGGACTGATTTGCATGGAAGAAGTCTTTGCTTTTGTAGGTACAATTTTTTCTCAATATGTCACTCATTAGTATTTATAAAAGCACGGGGCAGTGGAACGTCCACCAGGCTTCATAGCGAGCAGCCAGAACCCTACTGGAGAGAGCTTGGAACAAAGCGGTTCATTTATTTATATATTTTGCAAACTGGTTAATTTATAGCTAACCTAACCCATGGAAAACTTGGGTCTAAAAATTCCGCCAAGCTTCTTACTCAGCTTTTATTTATTTATTTGTTTTTTAAGGTCTGTTTGTTCCAGTGTAGAAACAGCTAACTAAACTACGAAGATAGAGTTTTGCAAAATCTGGACAACGTCTAAGTGGCAAGATGCGGTCCTCTATGTCATTTGCCCTTGACCTCCTCTCTTTCTTTCTCTTCTCTTTATTTATTTCCCTTCAGTGTTCACTTAACTCAATAGCAGTACTGTTAAAAATACCTTGTAGGGACAATGACAGAGATTTAACCGTGTTTACTTAAGGGAGGAAAATAGTGCAGGCAGTAGCAGTGCTAAGGATCTCTCGCTCCTTCCTTCATGCACCCCAGACCCAAAGCAGGGAGTTTATTCAAGGGGTCACTCAGCATGTGTAAGCCATCCACTCTGTGGCCTGGCTTAGTCAACCAGAAAGGTGCCAATCGGAAGTCGACCTGAAGGTTTAAGAATTGGGATTAACAGTGATAAGGACCCTTTCCAGATACAGAGGCAGAAGGTCCCTTGCTTATCATATACTGTACTTATCTAATTCCTTAAAACTCCCCCTCCCAAAAAAAAAACCCACAGCTATGTTTGTGTGTGTCTACAGATACACACACACACACATTAGATTTACAATGGGTCCTTAGAGAGCCTCTCTGACATGTCGAGATGATTTGATATTCTGAAATTCAGTTCACATACAATATTTCAGAAGCATATCACTGGTTATGTTATACCTCTCTAATTTCTGAAATAGGTCAGAGGGATCCATCACGAGTTGGGTCTTTTTTATGTGTTGGGCCCATTCCCACGCACTCTCACTTAATTCTTATCACATCGTGAAATAGGCCTTCTGTCCCTACTTGTCCAGGGTCCCCTGCGAGGTCGCAGAGCTGATCTTGTGCTAGTTAACTGCACAGCCCATTCTCTCTCTCTGCTCTGGCTTGCTGTGAGATGTCTCACGCTATTTTTGCCACGCAGAATCTCTATTAATCTTGTCCAAATGTCTTATTTTGGTTTTCCGTTTAAAACCAGCAATTAGAAAAATACCAATGGTTAACCGTACATATGATTTGCTGATTGAGAACATGGAAATTTTCTTCGCTGTTTTGCAGAATTATAACTTGGTTTTCAAATTTTAAAATATTCCTCTTACCTTTGCAGTCAATACCTACTTGTGCAATAGTACTATTAGTTTGAAATCACTACAGACTGTTAAAATAACTAAAGAGAAGATTCAGGAACTATCTCTGTTCCCCATCAATCTTATACTCTTTGCCTTGCTAGGGCAATCTGGAAACACATTCAAAAATAAGTTAGTTCAGACTGCTGGCCACAGGCCTATGGACAACTTGAACACTCAAGGCTGACATTTCCAATTCCCTATTCTTGTTTGATACTACGTCAGTCTTTGAATATTATTTCTAATCAACAGAATCTACTCTGGTCAGTTTAAGCAGAAAGAGATTTCTTAAGGAGGATTCAGTAGTTCACAGAACCTCCAGGAGGGCTAGAAAACCGGATTTGGGTGTTACAAGAAATATTGTAGCCAAGAGGCCACTTTGTCAGGAGAACAAACAACCCACACCATGGGAACGCTATACTAGAAAACTCACTGGTCAGAGCTCATGATACTGAACAATGGACTCCACAGAATCCACCACAGCCAGCTCCAAACACAGGCGCCTACATCCTACTTGCCAGCACATCTGACCTTCCTGTGCATGGCTACCAACCTCTATTGCTCACTTCACTTTCAAGATTTGCATGGCACATTGACTGGCGGGATTCAGATCCCATGCTACTTCCTAGCTGCAAGGGAATCTGGAAAATGTAGTTTTGTTTTATTTTTAGCTCTATATCACTTCAAATTACAAAAAGATAAGCTAGAAGGGAGTTGCAATGAGTAATAAGCGAGCTAGCTCATCTACAAAATCAGCCATAGTAATGCTGGTCATGGTTTTCCTTTTCTAAGACTCACGGTTTACCTATGGTTTGTAGGGGCTGAGATAGTACTTTCACACATCAAATCTAATTTAATGTCAACAAAAATCCCCCCAGCTAGATAGTCATGATCTTGTCTACAGATGAGAAAACTGAAGCTTAGAGACGTTAAGAAACTTTTTCAATATTGTACAGATCGTGAATGGCGCTGAACTTCGCTTGGCTGTATTCTAGTCCAGCAAAAGAGTTACGACAGTGAAAAGATCCCAGAAGCTCAGCCACTAACAAGTTGAGTGACTTTAATGAGTTTTTATTTGACTTCCATAAGCCTCGGGTTATTCGTCTGAAAAATGGAAATAATTACTACCTCTCAGATGTTGCAGCAAGGATTGAATAAGGTAACATGTATGTCCTCTAGCTTCAGATCCAAAATATACCTAAAATAAGTGTTAAATAATGTATGAAGAAATTTAGAAAAACAAACAAATAAAGAGGAAGATTGTTTCAACTTTTCACTCCCTGACAACCACCTTCTTTGCTGAGTGAGACATGCTTTACTTGATAATCTGCCTAATGCAGGAAGGTTTTGTGGCCAATGGCTCAATGTTCAAATAGGATTATGTGTCCAAAGAAAAGGAACTTTTTATAGTAGCAGTGGCTCACTTTAAAAACAGAAGGCCTGTTAACACTCAGGCTTAATTAAACTGATTTCTTGATGAATCTAGTGTGACAGAGACCAACGCTGTTAACTGTTAACATGCAAGTGCTCCAGGCTGTCCCTGGGGAGGAAGAGAAAAGGGTGTTTTAAGAACTGTTGAGGTTATTCAGTGGATCTCTCTTAATGTTTCTGTGATGACGTAAGTCAAACTTGGAATTTCTTTTCAATTAGTTTTGGCCGATGGGTCATGCTTCTTTGAATGTGACCCTTCACAGACTGGGTCACACAGGGACTGACTTATATTTGGGTTACATTAATTTTCAAAAACTTGGCCAACGAGGCTGTGGTAGCTGCCTTATTTAAAGGTTCATAACTTATGGGTTTGCGGCCCTCAGAGGGAGCGGGTAGGCAAAAATCTTGTAAGAAATCTCTGCCTCTGTTTGCTCACCAAACACTGCATGTAGATTGAACGCAGAATATGTGTCAGACGCACGTACATGCACAACTATTTTTCTTCTTTATATTTAAAAAAATTAATTATACAAGTAATACACCTAATTCTTGTTGCCAAAAGTTCAGAGTTAAAGACTCCTTCACCATTCATTTCATTCAGAAAAAAATAACGCTTATTATGTACTATGTGTCTAGGTACTTTACATGTATTAACTTATATTCTCCTCCAGGCAACCTTAGAGATTGCTATTATTATCATTTTACATGTGAGAAACCTGAAGCATAGGGAAGTTAAGAACTTGCCTGAGATTACACAGCTATGTCATCAAACTGGGATTTCAACCCAGGTTTTCTGGTGTTTCTTACCCACCTCTCACCCACCTCGATATGCTTGCCTGCAATTCAACAGACATCCGCAGAAGAAAACACTGCTGTCACTTTGCCGTGATGCCCTACCCCACCCCGATATTTTTCTTCATGTTTACATACGTAGGCAAACCTATAAAAATATTCTTAAACTGAGTGTGTTATACATTAACAGAATGATTCTCAAAGCGTGGTCCTTTGTGGTCAGCATTACCTGAAAACGTTAAAATGCAAATTCTCAGACCCTACCCAAGACCGACTGAATCAGAAATATTAGGACGGGGGCCCAGCTTTCTGCAACAAGTCTTCCAGGTGATTTTAATGCACGCTGCAGTTTGAGAACCACTGCATTAATGGTTGCAATGGGTCATCCAAGAGATAGACACCAAAATAGGACTAAGCGTGTAAGAATCTCACTGAAGGACATTCCTGTGTGAGAGGAAATAGACAGGAGCCACACAGGCAGGAGGGAACAGAGAGGAAATAGGAGGAATTCTGGGAAAACCATCAGACCACCACACAAGTCTGACCCAGAGGAAGGGACGAGGAGAGAAGGTTTGATGGAAGCAGGCTGGACTGCCACTGGGGAGGCCGTGAGCTCAGAGGAGGCAGGTAAAGCGGTCCCACGTCCCCCAGAAACAGGTTTGCTTTAGTATCCTTCCCACACCCAGTCACTGAGTGGGAGTGGCCTGGGGAAGCGTGGCCTTGACTCAAACACAGCAATAGATTTCAAAATGCAACAACTAGACACCTCGATCAGATACTACCTGGAGATACATGAGGCATATTCTTGACAGTGTGTCTTGGAAATCTTTCTCCTTCAGTACCTTTTGACGGCTGCATTGTATTCCATTGTGTGAATATTCCACTGTTTGTGTAATTGCCCCTCCATTCACAGGCATTTAACTTATTTCCAACGGGTTCGCTCTTTCATACAGTGATTCAGTGCTCATCGCATCGTGTACACGAGTCACCAAGAAGCAAAGATGCTAAACCCCAGTATGTGTATGTGTGTGTGTGTGTGTGACATTTTAATAATCACTGCCACATTCCCCTCCAAACTGGCTGTACCAATTAATACTCCCATAAACCAGAAAATAGATAAAAGTAACCATTTCCCCACACCCCAGCCAACACTAGATAACGTCAAACTTCTTAAATTTTGCTTATCTGATGAATGAAATGTCTCATTGTTGTTTTCCTTTGCATTTCTCTGGTTACTAGTGAGATTGACCATCTTTTCATACATTTATTGGCCATTTGTATTTCCTCTATGAATTGCCTATTTATATCTGTATCATTATTATTAATTTACACAGATGTGATAAATAAAATACAGACCTATTTCCAAGGATTATTAAATTGAGAGTATCTTTTCTATCATTTTGTTCTTTTTAGTTAACAGATACTAAAATATTTTGATCGTTTTAATATTAAATGGGTCCTTGCACACAAAAGGGTTAAGAACCAGTGGATTCTGCGGGCTGCGCGCTCCCGGGAGCCCACCGCCTGCCTGCTGCAGAAGACGGAGGGCTCCGGGGAGCACCAGGCCTGCCCATACCAGGCCTTCACAGATCCTGCACGTCAGCCCTGCACAGGGTGGGTCCCAGACACACAGCCAGCACACGGACAGGTTGCCTGGAGGGACTCCCCGAGTGATATGGCATCAGCTAAGGGTGATCTAAAGCAGGAAGGATTTCCTTTCCGCCCCCCTTTCAGCCGGGTGTCCCACTATGGAGTCAGGTGACAGGGGCTTCAACACTAGTTTTGCTCTTTACTCTTTGTGCAAGCTCAGGAAACCTCTCTGAGCCTCAGCATTCTCATCTAGAAAAGGCAGATGACCGTACCCTTCCTAGAGCTGCTGTGAGAATCCAAATACCACTGCAGCCCCAACCCAGAGATGAGCGCCTTGGATGCCCAATGAATGGCTGTTGTCATGACTGTAATGTGTGTTACTATTGCCAAATGTCATTTAAAACAGGAGAGAGATAGACAGACAGACAGAGACAGAGAGAAAGGGGTAAAAAAGACCTTCCAGGCCAGTTTATGTTAGGAAGAAGGTACCTCCAGTCCTAACCTCACCCAAGAACCTGAGGCTGTGGCTCTTCCCACAATGCACCTCTGCAGCCCCTTGGGCAGAAGGCTCTGAAGCCGAGCCTGAGACTCCCTCTTGGTGCTGCCCCCACGGAAGCCTGTCATTCTTCTAGCACCCCAGCCAGGCGCAACGTGGCACTGACTTCTCTGTGTCTTGCTGCCTGCCTTAATCTTGTGATGCCAATTAACTTTAATGAAAGTTATGTAGGAAAATTGCGGGGCGTAGACACAAACGTGTCTACTGCAGGGAAACAAAGATGGCCTTAGAGCTGTGGTGACTTCCAGGTGGGAAGAGACGCAGAGCTTCCTGTCTCCTCCAGGTAAAAGAGGGTTTGCGAAACCCGAAGAAAATAACTCCTGAAGCAGAGGTTTGAACTGTGCCAAGTTTGTGACAAGGAGGAAGCCGCTCCCAGAAAGGAAGTTCTGATTAAGACTGACAGCTCTGATGCCACTCCCCCGGGGTGGGGCTGGGGGGGACAGAAAGGCTTTCTCTCGACAGGTAAGCGGGCTCCACCCACCCACCACATGAGTCCAAGCCGGTCTGGGGACACACCTGACTGCTGGTGATGGATTTCCCCCACTTGTACTTAATTACCCTAATTTCTCACATCTGCAGAGCCTCTCAGAGTTTACAGCACAGTCATTATCTTGCTTTAGTCTCGTAACCACTCCTTAGAGAAAGAGCTCTTTGGGTCCCCATTTTGTGCATGGGCAAAAACAAAACTCAGAAAGGTGAGGTGATCTGCCCAGTGATGAGACCGAGAGCGCACAGGTAGGCCACTGCATCATGAAGCCTTCCCCGTGAACACGTACATTCTCCCCCACCCTCCTGAAAATGTACTTCCTATGGCGACAAGCAGAACTCGCCAGGGCATGAGAGCAAACTCACAGGTTCCCTGATGTCCACCACAACAGCTTACTGCCATTGCCGACTCTTTATATCCTTGTATTTGAGAAACACCTCTAAGATATCTACACTTCCTCCAACACCACATTGAGACATACATGGAGCAGGTGTCACATTCTACAAAGGGCTTTTGCCTTCTAGGCTATACGCTCTCCGAGTCCTGTCCACACATTTGTGGCTGGATTGTTTTATTTTTTCCATACCATCCCTGCCCCACCAAAGGACCAAGAAAATGTACACCCCGATTACATTATTATAACATTCATCTTAAGAGAATGCCTTTGAAATTATTAAATAATAGTTCCCATTTCTCAAGTGCAGACTGTATGTCAGGCTCTGTGCTTTGCAGGTTGTGCACATTACCTGACTTAGTCACACCATAGCCATGTGACGTAGCTATTTACAATAAGCCAGCTAGCGATCGGCCAAAGAGCAAACTCCCCTTCTTCTGTAGCTGAACACATGGTTACCCAGCTAAAGACTACATTTCCCAGGCTCCTTTGCAGCTAGTCTGGCCATGTGACTACCTTTAGATCAATGGGATGTTATTGCAAGTTATATATGCAACTTCCAAAGGAAAGCCCCTACTGTGATTTCTTTCTCTTCCTATTCCTCTCTCTTCCTATTGACCATGTGGATGAGAATAACGGCTCAGGGAAGGCAGAGCAACAATACAGATGGGATCTAGTCCTCAAATGACCATATGAACAGAACTGCCTATCAACCTCAGCTGTTCACACAGGACTGACACACGAGAGGGAAAGAGAGACACCTTTTTTGAGCCACTGTATTTTGGCATCTCTTTGATTTATTACTATGGTTACATCTTTAAGTAATACAGTATTATTATGTCCATTTTACAGACAGGAGAACTTAGCCTCCTAAAGACTAAATGCCTTTCCCAAGTGTGCACGAATGCAGAGAAAGCCCACTGTCTGTTGGATTCCCAAATCTCTGCAATGTAATTCATTCACTCATTTATCCATCTAAACTTTAAAGACTATCTGTGTAATTAGAAGCAAGAATCCCAGAGTTGTGCCTGTACAGGAGGACCCCAAATCCACATGTTGCCTCCCTCCCTGCTGCCCCCCAAGAGAATGCCCTGACTGGGAAATGAGTTGCCCTGAGGTGCAGATGAGAGTTCATTTCAAGACTTCTACCTGGTCTTTGTGAGGCCATAAGTGGGCAGACGGCTCTGGAAGGGGTGCTGGTTCCTAGTGCAGACGATCTCCGAGGGCGGCCTAGGACTGGCCAGAGGACAAAGGCACAGAGACCACCTCGATTAACTCTAAAGGCTTTTCCCTTGGAGAGTAGGGGTCTGTGGAGATGAGGTTGCATTTGAGAAAATGTCTTTATTCCTTAGTACGTTCTAGACTGTTTGAGGTCTGAGAATTAATATTTGTCATCGGAAAAGGTATAGGTGTGTGTGTGTTGCTTATATTTGCTTATGTTCACATATTTGTGTGCATGTATGGTTCCATGTGGATGGGTTCGTATGGATGGTATTGTGTATGAGATGCGTGTCTCTATATATGTGTTGTTATGGTCACGTGTGTGCAGTGTGTGTGTGCATGGGTGTGAGTGTGACTGTATGTTCATTTGCAGTTGCGTTTATGTTTTCTGGGGGTTGACCCACTAGTCGTCCACTGGATGACTTCACATGTCCCCCGGTAGGAAATCTGGAGTAAGACCTGATGTGGTGTGGCCGACCCCACCCAACGGCCCTGCTCGAGTCCCTCAGGTCTCCTCCCAAACACACACACACACGCACACACTCACTTCTTCTTTAGTCTTGACCAAATCACTCAGCTGCTGGGATACTAAAGCTCACAGACGAGCTCTTGAAGCAAGGCATGAACTCCAAGGCCAGGCCAATTCTCTGAGCAGAGCGTGGAGCTTCTCTAATGTGACGTGCTGATTCAGCTAGAAGGTTTCAAGGATGAGGCAGGCTCTTGGGGATGGGAAGACCCGAGGACAGGGTCACCCCAGCTAGGAGCACATACCCCCGATGGAAGGCCAACTCCATCTTTGTGCTTTTCTTTTGGAGTTTGTGGGAATCTCATGAATCAGTCAGTTTTGCATCGTCCTCATCCACCATTATAATTCCTGTTACCTATTCCCATCTCTCCAGTAAAGTCTGGCCTTGCTGTGCAGCAACACAGTTTCAGGGGCAGAGAAACAGGCCGCGTAAGCCTGCGTGTCCTCTGCCTCCCCCTCGCGCCCCACGGGTGCACCAGGCCCCTCGGCCTGCCAAGATTCCTAGCCCAAGAGTACCAGGCAGTGACCATCACTAAGGTGCATAGAAGTCCCAAGAATGAGGAGCAAGGGCTCCCAGCAGGAACGTGGAGAGGCAGGCAGGAGGCAAACCTGGAGCTACCCAATGTGTCCTGGATGGAGGGAACTCGAGGTGGAGAAAGCTGAAGCTTGGACTGTACCTAACTGTCTGCCGGGCCCACACGTGGAACCAGAGCTGCGATTGCCAACCAGACACAGACCCTCCCTGCGATGAGCCACAGTCCGGGAGGGCAGGCAGATAGGGAACCCAAAGCATCAATAGGCAAAGAAATGACTGCCACACCAGGGCCTGAGCTATGAAGAAAATAACTGCTAGGACTCGTGGTGAGGTCTCTCAGGGCTGGCATAGGCCCCCCTCACATATGAGCTCATTTGGTCCTTACGTCAGTCTTATGAGGTAAGGATGATTATCGTCAGCCCCATTTTACAAATGGGGAAACTGAGGCATGGAGAGCAAAGTGACTTCCCCCAGTCACACACTGAGTAAGAGGCAGCCTGAGATGTGAACCTGGGCAGTCTGGCACCACCATCAATATTGTCCTGCCCTTCTGTGAGACACGGCAGGGATGCGAAGCAGCAGGAAATGGCCTCCGCTTGGGGAAGTCAGGGCAGGCTTCAGAGGAGAGGGAGTGCTCAGGGGCAGGAATAACTTGGAAGGCAAAGGGGGCAGAGGGGAAAGTGGGGGTGTTCTGGGCACGGTCAATGGTACAAAGCTGATAGAGTGGCAGTTTTCAAAACTCCTTTTTACTGTGACCCATGGCGAACAACACATTTTATACTGTGACCTAATACGAGACCTTAGTTTCCTAAATCAATACTTACCCCGTTATATAGGATGAACTGTAATATTTTCTATTCCATTCTATTTCATGTTTTATAAGTACGGCATAAAACATCCGGCAGATTTGTTTGGGAATCCCCTGAAGTTCTGTAACAAGCAGTGTGAAAAGTCCTCCCCAGAGTAAGTTATGCAGGAGCCAGAGGGCAGTCGATCAGCAGCAGCAGCATCAGACCCAGGCAGAGTGCAACTAGGATGAAGCAAGAGAGATGCCTAAAGTGTGAAATTTAAGAAGGCGCTCCCTCTCGGGGTTCAGCAAGTGTGGGATCAACACCTGAGAGTGAGTGCCTCTTTAAATTCTGCACCCTAAGCATCTCAACCTAATCTCAGCCCTATAACGGAACATCTATTTTGTGCCCGGTCTTGTGCCCAGAGCTTCAAGCATCATCACATTTAATCTCCCTAACAGACCCTCTTTCCATTGAGGGAACTGAAGCCAACAGAGATGCCAAGGAAATGTCAGCTATGACTGCTAGCAGTCCCCAAAGGCTTGGCTGATTGACAGCACCAGGATAAGAAAGCGACAGGAATGGCTGGGATGAGGATGGAAAGCCGGCAGAGGGCCACCAAGAAGCAGGGCTGTCATTTATGCTCAAGTTCACACGTGCTTGTCGATCTTGGACCCCAAACACCCACAGGGATTTCCCACAAGCCAGCTTCTCAAGACCACCTGCTTTGCAAGTTGCAAAGAGCTCCCCCTGAGAAATCTTCAACAGTGGTCCACCTCTGTGTTTAAACAGGAAGGACCCTGGCCAGCTAGTAAGTTTTGTTATAAGCCTCACTTGATATGGTGAGGTGCTATCTATTTGGAGAAAACTAATCTGTGCTTCACCAGAACAAATATAGTCATAAAATCTGAAAATCACAATGTAGTATCACTGCATACCCACCAAAATGGCTCAAGTTAAAGAAGACTGACAACACAAAGGGTCGGTTAGGATACGGAGCCACCAAAACCCACACAGCTCTGGCGACTGTGTGAATTGGTACGATCTGAGCAAACGTTTTGTCAGTATCTATTAAAGTTAAAACATGCAAGTCTTACAAAGCTGAGGTTTCTCTCCTAGGTATATTTTCAACAGAGACATATGAACATGTATAAGAATGTTCATAGCAGCAGTATTCATAATAGCCCTAAACTGGAAACAGCCCGAAGGTCCATCAATAGAAGAATGGCTAAAGAAATTGTAGAACAGTCATATGATAAAATACCGCCCAGCAATGAAAATAAACTACTGATAATCGAGATGAATCTCAAAAATGCATTGTTGAATGAAAGAAACCAGACGTAGCTGAATCTATCTATACTGTATGATCCCAGTTATGTAAAGTTCAAAAAACAGGCAAAATGAAACTATGCTGATTAGGCACATCTGCTTAAGTAATAAAACAAAACAGAAAAAGAACGGCAGGGAAGTGATTCTGTAAGAGTTCAGAAGAGCGTTCACCTCTGCACCTGAGGGCTATGCCGGTGACTGGGAGGGCTTCTGGGGTACTCATAATGGGACCTAACTGGAAGTTACATCAATGTTTACTTACAATAATTCATTAATATGTAAATTTATGTTTTATGTACTTTCCTATGTGAGTTGTTACACAATTTTTAAATTATACATATATATATTTTTAATGTGGACCCATCATCTGTTAGCCATTCATGTTCGAGGAATCCTGGATGGCTGCCAGCCCAAGGCCTCCAACAAGCTGGCCTTGGAGCCAGGTCGTCATGGGTTCAAATCCTGATTCCACCAATGGCAAACCATGTACTTAGGCAAGTTACACAGCTTCCTTGAGCCTCGATTTCTTTATCTGTAAAATGGGGACGAAAATCTCTACACGTGAACTAAAAAGGCACTTCTTAAAAACACATACATTCCTAGCACATTGGCAGGAGCTCAAAAGATGGTAGCCGAGCTAGAAGTGGAAGCAAAGGTAACAGTGACTTCTGCTCTGCTTGCCGCTGCCAGAAAAAGCTTCGCGATGAGCAGGGCCCGCTCTCGTTCATCTATTCGAGTTTCCTCTGTTAATATCCTTCGCACCAACATCTCAGGGTGCCACCCAGGACCCTGGCCACCCTCAGACCACCTTCGTGGGAATCAGAAAAATGCACCCCTTCTGCGGGTGAACACAGTACGCCACTCTTCCCAGCAGCCCTGGTGCCACTGGCACAAATGTCACCTTGTTAAACATCTCAGGGTCTGTAAAGTCCTCACTTGTGAACCAAGCTTGATTAAGAGTTTGAGAAAACAGGTCAGATCCCACCACAGAGAAGCGTGGAGGCAAAGTCCATAAATGAGCCTGGCCAGTCCCTGAGCCACACTGCCAAATGCAGCCTTTATGTTGATAAGGTTAAGGGGTTTTCTGATGGAAACTCTTACCAATCTGTTCTTTCTCGATCCAGTATCCTAGGGGAGGAGAGCATGGGGGCCCCGTGTTGTACACGGAGAAACAGCATGAAATACAGCCTGGAACCCATCCACGCACTAACACGTTTGTCTCCAGGGGACATGTTTGAGGACTGTGCCCAGGAGCAGATCTGGAGGGGGATAACCCCACTGATTGGCAGGGTGGATACTGTCTGCATATCCAAGCTTTGGGGGGGCTTCATATACGCTTGGATGCTGGCCTCGTATGGGGGGTGAGAACTCCACCACTAGATGCCTTCCAGACCCAGCAGCCCCAGAGAAGTGACTGGCTTCCCAGCCCTGTCTAGAAAGCGAGTCGTTACTGTGTCCAGGAAAAGCCTCCAGGGCCTGGGCCCCTGGAACCAAAGTCGTCTGAAAGTTACTACAGATATTAGATAAAGGAGGTTCCGCCCCTTGGGGACAGGCTTGGCAGGCCCAGAAAGGCCACCTAATGCCGCTGAGCCCATGTGCTTTGGATATCATGTCTCATTTTCTGCATGAATGAGAGACTCAGCCGATGTGAAGAAATTGTAAGTTTTCATTTACAGCGCACGAAGCCTCGCTCACCTGCCGTCGGCAGCCTCGAGGCCACAAGGTAGCTTGGTCTGTTATACACAAGAAAAGCGGGGTTTTCCAAGTGGTTACTTAGCAGTTTAACAGAAAACGTGAAACTCCATCACCCTCCTGAGGGTGGGTCCTGACAAACAAGGCATCAGCACTGAGTCAAAGTGAGTGGGAGCCCTGATCACCTGGCGCATTGGGGGACTGACAGGTGAAGTGAACTTTTGGGACTTCGGCCACATTTGTGACCGTTGACTCTGATGTCAATGTTCAGGCCCATCTTTCTCGCTCCCTCCAGGGAGGGGAAGTCAAGAGGAATGGACGCTTATTCAACATCTCCAGTTGCCAGGCTTTATGTCTCTGGTCTTTTACCTACAGCCATAGTCATTCCAAGGCCTTGGACATGGTTTTGCATTTGTAATTCTGTATTCTCACCCAAAATTATATCAGCTTTAAGCTTGAAACCTCCCTTGCTGCATGGAGGCAGATGGTATTTTATTCGGGAGGTCGGTTTTAGAGGTGCTACTTATGCAGATGACGGAGGAGCTAGAGAGCGAACGGAAGAGAGTTCACGCAGGTGCTCTAACCCTGAGTGAAGAACCGTATGTGCATCGGGGCCGGGTGCTGGCCTTTGTGGAGGCTGAAAGGCCAGCCACGTCATCTCCTTGTCCCTTTTGGCCCAGTGGGGAGGAACAAGGCCCACAGGGTAGAGGACGACAGGTTACAGGTGGCCTGCTGTGTCAGGATACAAGAGGACGAGACCTTGCCGTCCTCCCAGGAGAGAGCTGTCCACCTGTCCCAGGGCTGCCATGGTGAATTACCACACACTGGTGGCTGAGAATGACAGGGGTTTATTCTCACACAGTTCTGGAGGCCAGAAGTTCAAAACCAAAGTGTCTCACAGTTGGTTCCTTCTGGAGGCTCTGAGGGAGTCTGTTCTGTGTCTCTCTCCTATTGCTGGTGGTGGCCGGCAATCCCTGGAGTCCTTTGACTTGTAGAGGAATCACTATAACCTCTGCTCCCATCCTCATATGACATCCCTCCCTGTGTCTTTTGTGACTGTGTCCAAATTTCTCTCTCTTTTTAATGATACCGGTCACTGTACTAGGGCCACCCTGATCCGGTATGACCTCATCTTAATTTGATCACATCTGTAAAGGCCCTACTTCCAAATAGATCCTGTGGGGAGAGGGTAAGACTTGAACATATTTTGGGGAGGGACACAATTCTAAATGAGCCAGGGTCACCCTTGCCGGCATGGCCTCCTGGACTTCTGGCCCTATCAGTGGGCCCCAGGGGCTCTGAATCCGCATGCTGCAGCCCTGCCCACGGCTCGGCCCAGGGGAAGGGCCAGTCCCAATGGTTCACATGCCTGCACGGGAAGGGAGAAGCTAATCAGGCAGACCGCCTCGGGGCTTCTCTTCCACATTCCCAGAAAGCTTAGGGTCCCTCCGGGGTAACAAAGGAAAATGGAGGCTTGTCCCTTCACCAGTCACCTTCTGGAAGCTTCCCTACCCCCTAATGTGATAGTATTAAGAGATGAAGGCTCTGGAAGGTGATTTGGACATGAGGGTACAGCCCTCACGAATGCGATTGATGCCCTGATTCTTCCACCGTGCGAGGACACAGGGAGAAGACAGCCATCTACGAGCCAGGCAGTGGGCTCTCCGCAGACACCGCATCTGCCAATGCCTTGACCTCATACTTCCCAGCTGTCGGAAATAAATTTGTTGTTTAAAATCCACTCAGTCAGTCTATGGTATTCTGTGAGAGCAGCCCAAATGGACTAAGACATCACTCTTCTCCCACCTCTTTAGTCCTGATGCCTTCAGATTCAGCAAGCCTGATTTTCAAAAAATCAGGAAAGATAAAGGATTAATTAGCAATCATCCAACAGACACTGCAAACTGACTACCAGTTACTGATTTTCCCCTTCTTTCTTACTAATAAAATCCCAATTTCGTTCATGGTTGCAATGTATCCAGCAAGAAAACTTCACTTGCCAGCCTTCCTTGCAACCACAGATCATGTGACCCTGTTTCAGCCAATGAGACACAAGCAAAAGTTGCTAGATGAAACACAGAGGAAAGTTCTTTGATAAAGGGGACACTTGGCCGACTTACAGTTGTACGCCTTTGCCTTTCTCCCTTTTTCCTGCCGTAAAGGCAGAAATGACCCAAGAAGTAGGGCAGTCACCTTGGGACATAAGTAAAAGCCAGAGGACAAAACTTTCAGGATGGTTGAGCCTCCGATTCAGCCCTGGATACCTCTCCCAGCCTTCTTGACAGAACAAACCTCTCACTTGCTTAAGCTGACATTTTCCACATTGTCAGTGGTTCACAGCTGAAGACAACCCTGATTGATACGCTGTCTTCCCACCACCCATATACAACCACTGCTAATATTTTGCCCTCTTTTCTTCTAGACCTGTCACTGTTTAGAGACAGAAACCCTGTATTTTAATTCTGGCTCCTACACTAGCCAGGTAGGTCTCTAAAGCAAATCACTTGACCTCTTTGTGTCTCTGTTCTTGATCTGTAAATATAAGCTAATAACAGTCACTTCTGCGTGGACCTTTCTGAAGTCTCAATGGACTGATACATAAAGTGATAAGCACAGTGCTTAGAGTTTAATAAGTGCTTAAAAATACATTTGTTACTAATATCAACATTTTGTATCCTTCTTTTTTGCATGATATTATACCATAAGAATTTCCCTTGCTATTAAGAAGTCATTATAAACACCATTTTAATGGTGCCTAGAACTTCACAGACACTTAACAAATGTTATTATTTACATCAAAATTTTACATCCTATCTTTTTACTTAAAATTATGCCATATGAATTCCTCCATGATAATAAAAAAATCTTTATTAATATCCATTTTAATGCTTGCTTGGCATTTTTTCATATGGCTGAACCAGGGATAAGAAAACTTTTTATTGAAAGGCCAGATAGTAATATTTTAGGCTTTGCAGCCATATGGTCCCTATGACAAGTACTCAGCTCTGTCACTGTAGTGCCAAAGCAGCCCCGCACATATAAAGAAAAGGCCATGGCTGTGTGCCAATAAAACTTTATTTACAAAAACTAATGGTGAGCTGGACTGGACCAAAGGGCATAGTTTGCAGACTCCTGGCCAAGATCATCACTTACTGAACCAATCCCTCTTATTGTTAGATCTCAGGCTGGTACCCAATTTGGAGCTACTGTAAATAACTCTGCAGAAAATAATTTGGTGCTGATGTTCTTGACTGCGTTTCTTATTATTTCCTTAGAAACATTTCTCAAAAGAAGAATTACAATTTTAAGGCTCTTGAGTCATATTGACAAATTCGGTAGGCATCAATTTTTTTTTTTTTTTTTTTTTTTTTTTTTGGAGCCAGGCTTTGCACTTTGACCTACTTTTGTTTGCCCCACTGCTGTTTTCCAGATGTTTCCTGAGCAGGAATTCTGTCTCTTCTGTGAGTTCCAATCTCTCAAGTGTAAAGATGTGACATCGTATTCTACTATTTATATGCCTTGCCCTCAGTTTTGCCATCTCCCTCCCCCACCACACACACACACACACACACACCTGGGCGATCCTCTGTTGTTGTTCCATACATGCAATTTCTAAAGGAAACTGGGTAAGTGGCTGAGCAAATAAATCCTGCATATTTAAAACGCCAAGAAGGCCTGAGCCAGATACATATGGTCAATTTCTGATACTTGAATGAAAGCGACCTTCATAAACTGCTGCCGATAAATAAACTTAATCTTTTCCCAGACAAGCCAGGGCAAGATGTCAGAGAAGATAATGATTTGTCCCAAAGTCCTATGTCCCTTTCTGCTTGCCCGGAGCCTGGTGCTACCTACCCCACCCTACCCCTTCCCCAGAGAGGCCCCTGAAGGACACTGATGGCACTGCCTGGACTCTCCACGCCCCCTTCCATCTTCCACCAACCTCACTTCTGTTCCAGTGCCACACCATGGCGGATCCTCTCACCATTAAGTGAGACGGAAGACGGCGGCCACCTCTGCCAAAATCAAGTTCGTGAAAAACTGAAAATGTTCTCCTACATTTCTTTCCACCTTGATTTTTTTGTGAAACCAAATGGCAGTTTCCAAAGGTTAAAAACTGTTATTTTCCCAGACAAATTCCTGTGAAGTGAAAATTGCTAGTTTCACACTGCTCTACCACTGATGACTATTATTACTATGGGTGCTAGATTAGTACAATTGGATCAGAAAAAAATAAATCTTGGGTTATATTTCCAGCAACTTCCAGTATCCAGACTTTCACAGGCCAAGAACCACTGTGAGGCCTTCCCAAGGTTCTGGTCACCATGTCCACCATCGCCATCCCTATGGATGGCCCCTGAACCCACACTCCCTGCTGGTCACTACCATATTCAAGAAGTCTCTTATCCTCCCAGAGAAAGGGATGTGCTCCTTGGGAGACCAGGAGCACATCCCCTGTAAAGAATATGGACGCAGACCCTCTGAGAAAAGACATACAATGTTTCCTAGTCATTTCAGAGTGGGATAAAGAGAATTTCTTAAAATGATGACCTGTACCAGACGCCATCCTCCTCCTCCCTGTTCCCCTTCTCTTAGTTCACAGGGCTGCCATGAGTGGGTGGCTTAAACAGAAGTTTATTTTCTCAGTCAAGGAGGCTAGAAGTTCAAGATCAAGGTGTCAGCAGGATTGTTCTTCTGAGGCCTCTCTCCTTCCAGCATCTTCACACGGTCTTCCCCGTGCGTGTGTGTCTGTGCCCTGATCTCTTCTTATAAGGACACCAGTCATACTAGATTAGGGTCTGGCCTAGTGACATTATTGTAACCTCATTATCTTTTTAAGACCCTAACTTCAAAAAAAAAAAAGTCATATTCTACAGTACTGAGGATTAAGACTTCAACATATGAGTTTTACAGAAACACAATTCAGCCCATAACACTCCACATCCCCAACTCAGCCATCTTACCATCCCTTGGTAGGCCATCAATGGCAAAAGGGCTTTGGAGTTTATTGAGTTTCATGGTTTTCAAACTGTGTTCCGTGGAGCACTGTGGTTCCTAAAAGTGGCCCTGAGGACTCCCGTGGTTGCAAGGGAGAAAGCAAGCAGAACTCTGTAACCCCAACTCGGCCTCAACCAAATCCATTTGGCCTCGACTGTCCTATCCTGAAGCTCTATTTAAGATTTCGTTTGACCAAAGGGCTCTCTGTTTTACAAAATGTTTGAAAGTTGCTGATTATTTTTCAAATGATCGGACCGCAGTGCAGAGTGGTGGGGAGAGGCACTTGGGGTTGTACAGCTACTTGCTGGCATTGTCTGGGGGTGGTACGAGCTCTCCCTTCACGATCGTCAGTTCCTTTCACTACTTCTTACCAAGGTGGCTCTTAAGTGAGACCTTGGGAACCACTGCGTCATAAGGGTTTTGTGACCTCACACGTCACATAGCATCCTCCTAGAGATCTGGACATGTGGATCTGGACTTACATGTCGGAAAATCTGAGTCGCCACTCTCCTGACAGATATCGCTTGAAAATTTTCACTTAAGACAAGAAGAAAAAAGTGTCCCGTTTAGGTGTGTTTGGGTGTCTCATGTTAGGAGCCACGCACAGGATGAGAAGTGATAAATAGCTTTGGCGACAAGCCGTGTAACCGTGTTTGCGTGCTTTCCTGGGTGTCTGGCTGTCAACAGCAAAGATGGAGATGAGGGAAGAGCATCAGTCTCTAACTTAAAACAAAACAAACAAACAAAAATCTCCTAAAGTCCAACATGCTGAGATCACCAAAGAATACAAGTTTTGTCATGTGTACATTCTGAAGAAATACCCTGTACTTGGACTATCCCAAGAAGCTCTTGGCTTTGAAAAGCCAAGTGATCCTTTCACCCAGAGACAGGGTGACAGGGGAAGGTATGCCCCCAGGCCATGCATCTGAGCAGACCCTGCACTCTCTCCCTGTCCATCATCTCCTGATTCCCGGAGGAGATGGGAACTGGAGCCAACTGCATCGGACCAGCGCTTTCCTGGGCTCCAAGGTAAACTGGGTGAGAAAAATGAGAGTCTCACCCAAAACAAGAGTCCTAACCAACGATGGAAAGCTACTTCCTTAGGCTCTTCTTTGGAATGTTCTGGAAGGAACAGTGCCAGGCAGTTGCGGTCACCTCATGCTGCTCCCCTCCTGTTATTAATCGCCTGGGGCAACTCTTTATAAAGTCACTAAAAGACTTCTTGGAGGAACAGCTGGCCCTACAAGGTGGAAGGGGCCTTACCAATTCACACTGCTCCTCCGCAAGCCCTGCTCCTTGGTCTGGGCCCATCTCGCCCCGCCACAGCCTGGCTACCATGGGGCTTCCAGCAGGACTCAGCTTGAGCTCACCCTTTGCAAAAGCATTTCCCGCCCACTGCTCATGACCGCCCCGTAGCCTCACTGGGAGGTGTTAGAAATGCAGAGTCTCGGAGCTGCCCCAGACCGACTGAATCAAGATCTGCATGTTTGCAAGTCCCCATTAAAGTGTGAGAAGCATTGGTGTCCTAAAAGTTATCTTCGGGGTCTTGTTCTAACTGAAGCATAGCGAGAGAGAGCCCGTGTGACAAACACTGTGCAGTGGCAGGTTGTAACACCAAGATGCGGTGTGGAAAGAAAAACTAATGGCGGTTTATAAGCCCTATAGTACGAATCACAAGGCAGACTCCGGTGAAGTGTCAGGATGAACAGCAGCAGGATGAATTACTCAAGATGGATAAGGACTTCCCCAAATTCTGCTAGAGAACGGAGCCAGCTAGTAACAGTTACTGTCCAAACATCTCCTGTGCGCAGGCACTGTGCTGTTTTGTGTGCCCTGCATGCATTTAATTCTTACATCGATGCTATGAGGTTGGCATTCGCATTACAAATGAAAAGATGGACGCTTTTCATACAAGCGCACTGCAAAATAATGATGTTATTCCATAAAATTGAATATTCTTGTCCCCTAAGATTCAGCAATTCCACTTCTATATGTACGTCCTACAGAAACTCAAGGCATTCATGCCATAGGAGGCACGTACTACAATGTTCATAAAAGTGCTGTTTTCAGTTGTTAAAAAAAAAACAACAAAAACTGTATACAGCCCAAATGCCCATCAAGAAAATGGCTGGGTAACTAAATTGTGGTATATTCATGCAATGGGATACTTTCCAGTAGGAAAAAACACAGCCTCACACAATAACAAGGATCAATCTTAGAAATATATTTAAGTGAAGAAGAAAACAAATCACAGAAAAACCCCATACAGTACAATACAACTTTTATAAAACTCGGAAAAAAAATAAAAGAAAAAAAGAAGCAAAAATAAGCGGCATGTTATTTAGGGATGCTGATATAAATAATAAACATATTTTGTTTTGTTTTTAAGGAAGGCGACCACGGACACATTCCAGATCGCGGCTTCTTCAGCGGTGAAGGTAGCGGGTTGACGGCAAGGGGCCCGTGGCTGTTGTGAAGATGCTGGGAAAAGTCTTATGCTGGGAACTGAGTTCATAAGGATTCATCATTCACTTGTATGTTGCTTGTCTTCTTTTATATGAGCATTAAGTTATAATTTCTAAAAAAAAAATGAAAATGTTGAAAACCGAGTCTGAGAAAAATTGAATAGCTTGATCAGGTTTACACAGCTAGTAACTGGTGGTGCTGGATTTGAACCCAAGCAATGTCCGCAAAGCCCACGCAAACCACTGAGCTATGCTGCCTATCGTGGGGTAGGCTGGTCTCGGGCAGCTCCAAACATCACCCACAGGTGAGACTAAGGGGCCTGGGTGGACTGATGTCAAACAACCCGTCTCTCTCCATGAAGGGACATGCAGACATCCCACGCCAGAAGCCATCAGGGTGAAGTCAGCGCTGGCCTGTTCTCTTCTCCCAGCTGGTATGAGGGGACCACAACCTGACTCATTCCACTGGACACACGGTGACCCTAGTTCACAAAGGGCTCTCAGAAATCTGCCTGCATTTACTCCAAGCTCAGCCTCTGTGCATTTACCACAGATGTGTAAAATAAGGGAGAGAAGCAGAAAGCAAAAGAGCAGGTAACCTCAGTCAGATTTCGGTTCAGGGTTCCAGCTCCCAACATGGCTCACAGCGTGTGAGAGGAGCCTGCCTTCGGGTGACACATCACGATTGCCCAAAGGACTTCTGCCCTCTCACGGCTTCCCAACGCTCAACTCGGTGTTCGCAAATAAGGGCAGTGACACCCAGAGAGGGTAAACAAACTGCTCCAAGTCAAGGCTACATGAACTTGGCCGATTGCCTTCCCTTTCTGGGCGTCCAGTTCCTCATCTGTAACAGAAGGGCTGACTCTGGGGATCCGTAAGGGGTCACCAGCTCTGAAAAACTTACAGTCGTCAGGAGAGCGAAACCCGGAGAAAATCCTCATCTCCCAGTTTTCCAGGTTCTTCTGGAAGGAGTACTCACTCCAGGACCTCTGCACTAGGAAGATCCCTCAGGTTCAAAATAACCAAAAAGTAAAAGAAAAAGACAAGAACATTTCAGGGGAAGAAAAAACAAACAAACAGGCAACCCCTGTGGCTCTATTTATCATTTAGGCCAAATTCTGGAGCGGCTTGGAGAATAATTTGGACTTCTTGTTCACTGCGTGGTTCTGATAGCAAACCTCCCCTCACCAAGTGAACACAAAGCAGAGGGAGAAGCGTGCAGAGGGAGAAGCATGCAGAGGGAGAAGCATGCAGAGGGAGAAGCATGCAGAGGGAGAAGCATGCTGCCGGTCGCGTAGCCGGCCCCGTGCGAAAACCACGGGCGCTGGTTTAATTCACCCACTGCCTCCCAAACTGCGCTCGAAGCAAAGTCAGATGTCTCCTTTCCAGAAAGTGGAAGAGGAAAATATCAATCTGTTTCGGGGAAAGTTACGAATTGCATGTGCCTGGAATACTTGATATATGACTGTAGCCTGGTGAGCAACAAGTGATTCTTGCTGTTGCATTTGATCTCGGGATGGTAATGTGCTCTCCTGACATCATCCAAATGGGGAATGACTGAGGATGTTTTATATAAGATGGTTGCAAACTTCAAAGGCCACTCTTAACCCCGAAACCCCCCCATCTCCCTCCCTTTCTTCCTCCTTTCCCTCCAGGCCCTCCTCTCCCTTCACCCGGCAAATTGTTTCGGGGCCAAAAGTGATTGTAGGATGATCAAGAATCAAGGAACTTGTGGCAGGTGGTACCACCTGTGTCTGGACAACAGCCTCACAAGCCACATCTGCTCCCCAGTTGTGTGCGTGGGGGGTGGGGGGTCGTCTAAGAAGCATTCCCAGAGGGGCCGAGCCAGCAGCCCAGGCCGCCACGAAGGGGAGCTGGCAGGGGCTGATTCCCCATCACCCTCTGTCTGTAAGAGATGGAGGAGGGCTCCCTAGGGACCTGAGTATCAGCATGCAGGCCCTGGTTACACCCCCACATTTATCACAGATAAGGAAACTGAGGCCCCAAGAGGTGAGCCCAAAGTCCCCCAACACTGAGGAGCAGGGGCAGAAGCAGAGCTCAGGCACCTGACTTTCTGCCCTGAATTCTCCCCCTACACCAACCTTTACCCGCATGAGTGGGAAGGGTATCCCATTCACCTTCGTCCTCCCTTAAATTAATTAAAGAGAACTTTCAGCAGGGCTTACTCTGTGCCAGGCACTGTCCTAAGCACTTTATACATGGATTAACTCATTTTCCAATCACATTAACCCAATGGTTCACAGCCAGAACTATTTTGTCCCCCCACCCCATTGTCATAATGGGATAAGGGGGTGCTACTGGCACCTAGTGAGTAGACACTAGGGATGCTGCTAAACATCCAGCACTGGACAGGACAGCCCCCCACAACAAAGAACGATCCAGCGTAAAATGTCAACAGTGCTATGGTCGGGAAACCTTACATTAACCCGTTGAGGTGATTTTTATTATTATTATTATTATTATTATTATTATTATTATTATTATTATTTATTGTAGCAGTTGTCATTGTTGTGATGGTGGTGGTACTGCTGATCATTCTCATGTTACAGATGTGGAAACAGAGATAAGTGACTTGGGGGTTCCCAAAGCTCGTAATGGCAGGGCCAGGATATAAACCTAGGCAGACAAAAACTCCCAGTAAGGACACAAGTTTCCCCTCTAATTATGCAGGGAATGCAGGAAGTCAAGTTCATCTAAAATGCCCCAGAAATACAGATCAAGCCAAAGACCTCGGCCCTCACGCAGATCCACTCCCCTCCCCAGCTGGCACATGCTCTCTGGCCTTTTTCTCCACACGTGCAGGAATGTATAGAGCTCTACAGTCCTGTTGTGTGATTGGAGAATACATAAATGAAATGGTTCTGTACTTAGCTTTTGTGATTTGTTATTTTTCACTTACCTATTGTCTTCGAAATGATTCCATAATAGAACGTGCAGGCATAGATTGTTTTCAAACAGCTGCTTACTATTCCGTGGTTTGGATATCATTACTCCCGTATCAATGAGCATGTGGGTTGTTTCCAGTTTGGGACTCTTTGAAACATATGGTACGGTGGTCAAAAGTAGAGGCTTTGGAATCACAGAAATCGGGATTCGAATTTTGGGTTAGCTGTGTGATCTTGGAGGAGTTCCTCAACTTCTCTGAGCCTTAGATTCTTTTATCTGTCAAATGGGAGCCTCACGGGCTATATGAAGAGAGATGAATGCAGTGCCTGGCACATAGGAAGGTTTAAAAGTGGCAGAATTTGCTATTATTATTACTAGGCATTATTATAACATACGAATGTGGTGGTGGTGATAATCCAATTAGTCAGCAGTCTGCCCAAGTCAGTTCACCCAGGAGTACCATTAAAATCCTCTAAGGGAAACTGGAACAAATGATGGATTATTTCATGTCCAAAGACTTGAAATACTTTCCCAGCTTTAACTCACTCAACTACAGGTCACTCATCAGGATCTGGGGACATGGCGGGGGTGGGGAGACTACAGAGGTTCATGTGGACCACGTTCCAACCTGACCAACACAGAAATGCCAGCATCCACAGGAAGACTCAGCCCATGAGTGCACACAGAAATAAAAATAATAATAATAAAAAAAGGACAGGGAAGTTCCATGCCCAGCTGACCCCTGAACTAGACTAGATTAAGACATGATACTTGACAAGCCCAGCTCATGATGCAGTGGGCCATGGTCAGCATGGGTTTCAGGGGGCGCCCCTATAGGAATGAGACAGCTCAGAGGCTGAGGTGGACCTCAGGGCTAAACTTTGTAAACAGGGCTCCATTTAGCTCCATCTTGGGTATTCCTCAAGAGGAGCCCCAAAGCCCGTTGGAGATGGAGGGATGAGGGATACCTCTTCAAGGGCCTTAAGCAGGGGTCCTGGGGCAGAGGCTTGCCGGGGAGCTTGCAAATGGAGATGATTATGCCAAGAAAAAGTTCCCTGTACTACTGTTTTTATTGCCCACATCCTGGATGGGAGGGCTGGGGGCAGGGAAGGAGCGGAAGCCAATTGTAATGGACCCCTGTGGTTCCCTTCCCCCTGCTCTTCCTTCAGGGGTCTCGAAGGGCTCTACCACTCTGGCCATGAAAGTGGGATCCTAGTGGGTGGACCGATTCCAGTAGAACACCTAGAAACAGTGACTGGTCTTGGGATGGCACATGACTCAAAATAAGCCAATCAGAGATCTCCATTTTTTCCAAACTAGGAGGAAAAGGGTAATAGCTTTCCTTCCTACGATAATAAACCTTGTGGGTATGTCTCTAGCTTCTGGCAGCTATGGAGGCGTCTACGAGCACAAGGCCAACACAGGAACATCCATGGAGCGACGGAGAGTCTGGCAGCTGTCCAAACCCCAGAAGCACTCCTCCTCATCCTCCTGGTTACCTAAGCCAACTGATTTATTTTTTGCTTAAGCCTATTTGAGTTGGGTTTCTGTCATTTGCAAATAAAAAGGTTCTGAGTAATACATCAAATAAACCTGATAAGGCAGTGCTGCAGCTGAGTATGGTTTAAGTGGGCGTGAGCAACATCTCAGCAACACCTGAGGCTCATAGATCAAGGGTTCCGGAAGAGTCCTTGATCATATTAGCCCCTCAAAGACCATCATCATTTTTCAAAGACAGGAGGCTTGTCTGACCCAAAGCAAGAACCAGCCCTATCTGTCCTTGGCAGTGGTCCTGCACTCCTACGAGCATACTAGACACGATTCTTCCTGAGGGCCAGCACATGCTCGGGTTCCTGAGGGGAAGCTTTGGAAAGAAAGACCCTCAACTCAGAGCTGGGCTGAGGATGCACATAAAAGCCCAGAGAGAAACTGAATCCTAGGCAGGGGGAAAACAGACTTTAGCCAGAAAGAGATGGGAAAGAAACAAGCTCCTGAAGGAACTGGCTCAGAACTCCCGAAGCCATGCCAAGAAGAGTAAGCCCAGGCATAGGGGAACTTGGTGACAGATCTATTTGAAAATCAGATCTCTATAGGTCAGACGTTCAGTACTCTGCCCTACACACATGGGCTCTCTCCAGGATGGCAGCTGTGCCTGGTCACCTGCCAGGCTCGGCTCCCAACCAACCAAGTGTCTAAGGGAGCACATATGCATACTTGCATGTGTACCACATGCATGTGCAAATGTGCAGGCATGTGTGCACTGGAACCGAGGGGCCCTGAGATGGAGCCCCTGGAGGGCTTGCTACCCCATGTGTGTCTGTGTGAGGTCGGAGGCGGGAGGGAGGTACGATGTTTGTAAACATGGTGTGTGCGGGTGAGCAGGTGTGCGTGCCTGTGAACAGGGCAGAGGAGGGAATGGGAGTAAGAAGTACTTAAAGATTATGAGGAAGTGGGGTAAAGGGTGGTGAGACAATGTGGGAACAGTGTGTGTGTGCGCGTGCGTGCATGTATGCACGTGCCTACACATGACAAAACAGGCCATGAAAACAAGGAGTCCGACTTGACTTGTGGAAATGAAATGGGTGGGGTGTATATCTACCTGCTGGGTGTGTATGAGGTGAGGACTATGAGTGAGGGGTCTGCTGGGGGCCTCCATGCTAGCCTTTCCAGGGGAGGGAGTGGGCAGGTCCACAAATCAGGCCCCCTTCTCCCAGAATCTGCACCCATATAACCAGAAAGGGCCATGGCAGGCTGGTGCAGCCAAGGCCCTCCCCGACCTGGAAGGCTGCCTGACTTGGAAGTCCTGCCCAGAAAGGAAGACTGGTTCCTCACCCCAGTGTGCCAATGCACCTCATGTGTAGCCTGGAAGCTGGGGAAATGAATTTGTTGGGAGAGATCCCTAATTTGCTTTTCTACTCCTAAGGCACCTCTGGGTGCACAGGCAAGGGAGGGGGAGCAAACCTAAGGTGGTGGTAATCTGTCTGTGGGTGCTCACTCTTGGTGAGCTCCCCACAAAGACCTTCAAGGGGGCCACCGAATCCATAGTGTTTAAGAAACACAAGCTGTGGTCTCACGGAAATGACTCTAACCACCAACGACGGACCACTGGTACAGTCCCAACTCTGCAAGGAGGGTGTAGGAATCTCTAGGATCTGCTGAGCCCATCTAAAGGGGGCTGGAACCACCAGGAACTCAAAACCACTTGTTTCTGGGCTGAGGAGCCAGGTCTCCCAGCATCTTGCTGGTGCACAAGTTAGAACAGGCTTGGCCTGAGTCACATCTCTACTTCTAATTCTGGTTCACGTCCAACACCCAGACGCCATGCTGGCTATTTGGTCCTTTCTGGCTGTCCATCCTCTCAGCTCTACCTCATACTCCCTAACCCAGGCCTTTTCCACCCAAACCAAAGGATACTCATCATCCTGCAGTTCCTACCGGCCCCGGGATTGACAGGGTCATTGGCCAAAAGAAAGTGGGCTGCACTCTGGTTTCACGTTTCTACGTCTCCCCAAGCACTGTGCATGACCCACGCCCCAGTTCCTTCCTCCCTCCCAGATGATGAAATCATAGCCTCGATCTGGACCTGTTCATGCCACAAGATACATTGTCAAAATGTTGTGATCTAATTGGGTCTTTTTCAAGTCAGCTGAAAATCATCAGGTGGGGAGCCAGATGGAGCTGGTGATTAATGAGGGACATTTGGTTGCTTCTCTACATCCATCATGGAGCCCATTTGGGCGGTGGCGTTCCAGTCCTCCGCCAGGAATGGGTATGCAAGGCAGACAACTGAGGCCAAGTTTCCACCCAGTGGAGGAGCCTCTCCTGGCTTCTGTGGGCTGCCCGGTGTGGCCTTTTCTCCATGAGGCTCCAGAAACTCTGGTCCACGAAAGGCTGCCTCTGAACAGGCCCCAGACTTGGGATTAGCCTCTGGTCCCCAAGCAGTCCCAGCCCCGTTAGAAGCCATGCGCGATGCTGCCATGCTCCAGCAAAGGGGAGGACAGATAGGAAGGGAGACAGAGCATTTCTGTGAGCCTGGGGAAAGAACTGGCTGCTCTTCCCTCAGATCCTGGTGTGGGGGCTCTGAGGCTCATTCTGCATGGCCGTCTTCTCTCTGTCTGACAGTCACCCTGCTCTGGGATGGGCAGGCTGAGGGGTTTCAAGGGAAGGTTCCCCCTGCACAGGGGAACAGCCTCAGGGGTGCTCTCCAGGGTGCTGGGCCTCCCACTTGCGGTGTGACCTTCAGTGAAATCTGCCTCTCTCTGAGCTTCTGGTGCCTCATGGGTAAAATGTGAGTAGCACCAGCCCTCTGGTTCTCTGGCTATAACTAGAGTTGTGTCCCCCACCAGGGCTACTGGGAAATCAGCTGGGAGCATTTTAACAATGCCGATACCAGAGTCCACCCCTAGCAACCGAATCAGAATCCCAGGGTTCCCTGGGCACTGGCATTTCTCACAGGTCCTTGGGTGGCTCAAATGCACAACCCAAGTACAGAACCCATTCACTAGAGGGATATTCCATCTTCAGCCCAGGTGAGCTCGGCTGACAGGAGGAGCCTGGAGTGTCATGTCTTGATTTCCTCATCTGAAGACTGGGGCTATTCGACTAAATTTGCCGGTAGGAATGTTTAGGGGTGTTAACGTCGAGAGGAATCTGAAAATATGTTGAATGGTTTTTTAGAGAGAAGGCAGATGGACAGTCCAAGATATCCTCGCTGTGGGCATAACAACCACATCTACCTATTATTCATTTATCCGACAGACATGTACTGAGCACCTACTGTATGCCAGCATCCCTGGGGATGCAAAACAAAAACGGTCCCTACCCCTGAGAACCTCACAGATTAGTGGGGGTGTGACATTAACCAGTCATCGCAGAGCATGGGATTACAATCTGTGATACCTGTCATGGAGGCCAGGAAAGGGCCAGTGTGAGGACCTGGGGACTTGGAAAGCGTCACTGAAGATATACCTGTTGAGCTGAACTGAAGAACAGGTAAGCAGGCCACATGGTGGCGGGAATAACCCAGGCTCAGGGAACAGCATTTTCTTGTTGGCTGCCTGGTTTCCTTCTCGTTTTCATTCCTTGGTAAATGTGCTGCCTTTGACTGCACACGAGCATTTAAGAGCAAGAAAGGTACCATGTGGAGTATGGTGGCACCACATTTCTGTGTCATAATCGCCCTTAGGTCTGTCTCTTCAGCTTCACTTAAGCTCCACGTTCTGCACATCCAGGGCCTGGCCTGGTGCCTGGAACACAATAGGTGCTCAGTTTATTTGTACTGGCTGGTGGATGAAGTGAACAAAATCTTACCTTTGTTGGCACACCTGCCCCCACTCCGAGCCAGGCCTCCAGGAGAAATTATAGCTCATCCAGGGAAGCCATTCTGCTTATCACACCCAGTGGTTCCCAGTTCTGGGTTCTGAGAACCTTAATGAAGGGGTTTGAATGAAGAGATTCTAAGAGCATAAGTTATCCCAACTGACAAACTCCTAACCGTCCTTTAAATGGTAGCTCGATGTCCCTTCCTCCAGGAGGCCTTCCCTAATGTTCTGAGAGCCAATGGATCAATCTTCTGTGATGCCATGTCACATTTGTCACATCTGTCACACATATTGGTTGTGTCCACCTCAACCTCCCGATATTTCAAGTAATAAGTTCCATGAGTTCTGAGGCCTATGCGGTTTGCTCGCCACCTAATCTCCAGCATATAGTCAATGTTCAATAAATGATAAATCAGTCAACATCATATGACCGGAGATCAATTATAATTACATTCAAAGCTAATCTGCATGCATGTGAAAGCATTCTGGCAAGTATGAGGATGAGGAGTGGGTGACAGGACTGACCCTTTGCTCCTGAAGAAGGCCTGACAGAGTGGGGTGGTGCGAACCTTCCGGCTAGCCCTGGCCTTTCTCAGTGTGGTAGCCCCACAGCCAGGAGCTGAGAGATCGCATCTCAAAGTCCAATCACCAGTGCTGTTGGAAAGCCAGCTAGCACAGCACTCTGCAGGTGACCGGGAACAGGAAGCAAGACGACAGTTCACTCTTTGAAAAGAAACTCAATATTAGTCTCTATTCCGAGTAGATATTGTCTCTCTCCAGGGTCCACAAACCTGTCAGTTAGTGCCGGTAGTGTGCGAACGGCCCCAGCTCGCTGCTGTACATCTTCCCAGCTGAACACTTTTGGTTAAAATTTCACACTCACCCTGAAGTTCCCAAGACCCAGGATTTGTTTTTTTGTGATGATCCTTTTCTTTGATCAGTGAGACCAGTGAAGTGGAATTTACTGCATCATTTATTTTACGTAGCTGGGAAGTTGTCTTCTAAATAGTCCCGGGTCCTTCCTTCCCCAGACTCCAGCGACTCTGTCTCATTCGGGGCCTGGCCCTAGGATGGGGAGAAGCTGGGGTGTCGTTGGAAGAAAAGAACTTTGCCATCGGAATATCTGGCTTCTAGCCCTGCCACTGCCCATGTCCTGCCTGTTTCCATGTCTATAAAATGGGACAGTCACACCTACCATCTGGGGTTATCGTGAGGCTTAAATGCCACGGTGCTGTGAAAGCCCTTTACTATTGTTATTCTGCCGTCTCATGGGGGGGCGGGCGGAATAGGATGGTTGTCCATAGGTCCCCAAACTAATTTCCCTTTCTGATCTCTGAAATTCTTTTAGTACAGGATTTCTCAACTTCAGCACTAGTGGCATTTAGGGTAGGATAATCCTTGTTGTGGGTGCTCTCCTGAGCACTGTGGGATGTTTAGCAGCTTTCTCTGCCTCTACCCTCTAGATACCAGTAGCATCCCCACCCCAGAGTTGTGACAACCAAAAATGTCCCAGATATTGCTCAATGTCCCCAGGAGGGAAAATCATCCCTGGTCAAGAAGCACTGCTTTAGTAGGACTGTCCTATTTCATCCCTTAAACGCGACAGATTGCCTGGAGAGAAGGGGCTCAGTGGTTCCAGTTTACAATGACGATCCAGTTGGTTCCACCCGTAATGAGCTGTGTGAGCTCGGCCAAGTCCCTAACCTCTCTGGGCCTATCTCATTTGCGAAAGGGGGATATGGGATGAGCTGCCCCGTAGCGTTCCTTCCCCCGAGTCCTTTCCCAAGAAACAGTTTTGCCAGGCTGCGGGAGGTGTTGGGGACCTGGTAGGTGAGAGGGATGGGAAGAAGGGATGGAAACACAGAAGATTCCAGATCATGAAGCCACCATCTCCCCTGGAACCAGCCCCACAGAGGAGACATCTTTGAGCTGAAATTGTTATTCCTCAGAGTTCCTTCAGAAGAGAGTATGGAATCGATAATGTAATAATAATGCTAACAGTGATAAACACCAAGTCACTGAGCCCTGAAAACAAGCTCCGTGCTGAGTTTTTACGTGCATTATTTCATCTACTCTTCACAACAACCCGAACGACTCTCTGAAGTAGGTATAAGTATTGCCCATTTCACAGACGAGGACAGAGAGGCTCAGAGAGGTGACATAACCTGCCCGAGCCTACAGAATTATCGGATGGTCAAGCCTGGATGCAGACCCCACCCTCAACCACCCTGCCCTCACCTCCAAGACTCCTCCCGACCCAAGCCTCAGGCTCTTTTATTCTCTGAAGTCCTAGTGACAAGAGCCGCACTGAAAATCTTCCCTAACTTGACCACTGGCCCTGGGATTGAAGTGAGACATGGGAAGAGCATCAGCCTGGGGAGGGAGCAGACCAGGGGCCGGGCTTACCTCGCCTGCTTGCTGTGCGGCCCTAAGCAAGTCAGTTCTCCTCTCTGAGCTCATTTGCTCACCTGCAGCCCCCTTTCAGACATGGTGCTAAGCACGAGGTTGGCTAAGTTAAGCTGCTGTAACAAATAACTCATGAATCTTAATGATGTAAAATAATACAATCTTGACTACTGCTCAAACTATAAGCCTAATGTGGGTCAACGGAAAGGGAGGGGGGTTCTGCTGCATTACAGAATGTTCTGTAATCATTCTCCACACCTTATGAAGCCGCCATCTCAACACGATGTTCAGGGGATTTGCTGCCACAGAGGGAAAACGGAGCTGAGTCTCATGCTGGTAATTAAACAAATACATCACTTCCAACCACGACGCACTGGCTACAACCATTGAGGCAGCCCACCAAACAGCAGAGGCCTGGAATACGTAACCCTGTCATGTGCTCAGGAAAGAAGAGCTCGACAGAGGTGAACATGAGAAGTCTCCACCTACATCCTGAATCAGGAAGGGCTTGCAGCCCCTCCCCTCAGCACGGATCAGCCTCATAAGTCCCAAAGGAGCACTTCACCGTGTTTGGAGCACTCCTAGACCAGCCTGCTGGGTCTTGGACACCCCTGGCAGGAGCCTGACACCAAGGCCACCAGCTCTTCTCACTGCCAACCTGCCAACCCAGAGGGACTCAGACTATGGCGCTCCCACCCCTCACCCTTAGCAGCCCTGGGAGCCCGTCCCCCAGGGCCGTTCCTTGACTCTGTTCACGTGACTCAGCCCCTGTGTTTTCGGGAGGAAGAAACAATTAGGGAGCACCTGTGTGCCTGGATTTCAACTCTTTCTCTTTAGGATTCAGAGAGGGAAGTGCGCAGGTGAGCCTGTGAAAGCCTCTCGCAGACACAGAGCAAGCCCTCGATAAACCTGGCAAAAACAAAATGGAAACAAAAATACCTGTTTAATCTCCACAACAAATTTGTAGGACTAGAAACGACGATGAGATGATGGTGGTGGTGGTGGTGGCGGCACTATGTCAGAGTTGTACATTTGGTATTTCATCTCATTGTCACAATAATCCAATGAGGTAGATTCTATGATCCCCTTTCCAGGCTTCTAACTATCATCTTCCAGTAGAGTCCAGGGCACTTCTGTTGGGTCTTTTAGCAAGAAACTTCTGTGGATAATATTTTAACCCAAAGGCATCTCCTTAATAAGTAAGATGTCAGATCCATGCAAGGTGCATAGGTAGGCAGGCTAGTTGGGAACCTCATGGCAATTTCAGATCCATCCAGAAGCCTCCAGTGTCCCTCTCCGTTCCTACAGAAAGGGTAGGACAGGCAGGCTGAAGACAAGAGCTGTGGCGTTAGGTCCGAGGGTTCTTGCATCAGAAGTCCTGGATTCAAATCCCAGCTTACCGCGTGACTGTAGTTTCTTGAATGAGCCTAAGTCTCGGTTTACCCATCTGTGAGGCGGGAACATGATCTACCTCAAAGGTTGTCGGAAGAATTAAAGTGGGATGAACAGAAAGTACATGTAGTGAAATAAAACGAACAAAGAGAGAGCCCAGAGGAAAACAGACTTGTCCTAACGACGCCCTGCACCAATTTGATTGAGCCCCTGTTGCAATTAGAGAGATTCTCTCTTGATTTATGTGTCTGGTAATAAAAAAGACGCCAATTACATGACTTTTACTACCATTGATTAGTTCCGTGTTGCTGGAAACTAGGTAGGTATGTCGAGAAGACACACCAACACCACATAATTTCCATGTGGCTTTGCCACATTCCTTTCTGGTTCTCCCTGCTGCTCTCTAAACACAGCATCTGCCCAACCCTTCTGGGATCTGGTCATTTCCCACCCTGACCCCAGGACTGACGCAAGGGGCTGCTAGTCCTGCTATGCCAAACTTTTCCCACATGCCAATCCTTAATACTTTAGACCATGGCTTAGCTTCCCTTCCTCCCATAAATATACTTGGGCTATTTTAGAAAGATTTTGCCAAACAGCCTCTGAGTGCTAATGAGTGTGACTTCGGAAGAGAATTTTCCATTAGTAGGGAAGAGAAAAAAAAGATATATATCACCTTGACATCTAATAAGCAATATTGGGCCCTTTGTTAGTCAGGGTTCTCCAGAGAAACAGAACCAACAGGATACGTAGAGAGAGATACAGATCAGAGGAGATTTATTCTAGGAATTGGCTCCCATGATTATGGACGCCGAAAAGTCCAATCATCTGCGGTCAGCAAACTGGAGGCCCAGGGAAGCTGGTGGGTGATTCCAGTCCAAACCCAAAGGCCTGAGATTCAAGGGCACTGATGTCCAAGGGCAAGAGAAGATGGATGTCCCAGCTCAGGCAGAGAGCAAGTTTGCCCTTCCTCTGCCTTTCTGTTCGATTCAGGCCTTCAATGGACTGGGTGATGCCCACCCACATAGAGGGTAATCTTCTTTATTCAGTCTACTGATTCGAATATAGGCTCTTCCGGAAATACCTTCACACACACACCCAAAAATGATGTTGTTACCAATAAGGTAACACATAAAACCAACCAACCACCACAGTTCCTTATCTCCTAACAATATCTTATGTGATAAACTACAGTTCTCAATGCTCAAGTTCAAAACTAAAGGTGCTTTTTGATGACATGCTTCATTCAACAAATGTTTCTTGAGCACCTACTACATGCCAGGCATCAGGCTGGGTAATGCCAAGGATCTGCAGGGGGGAAGGCCATGACCCTGCTCTCCTGAGGCTTCCGATCTCAGAAGACAGCACATATAGTAAAATATAACCAAAGAAGAGAAATGTAGATCCGTGGGAAGGCTTCCTGGGAGGAAAGAGGCAACTAGGCTGGGCCCTGAAGGATAATAACACATGGGGTCCCACTGCCTGAGGGTTCAAACCCCATCTCTGCCATTCACTGGCTGTATGACCAAGGCAAGTTACTTAACTTCTCTGCCTCCCTTTCCTTATATGTAAAATGAGCATAAAAATAACACCAATCCCATTGGGTGTTGTGATAATTCATTGAATTAATACGTGTTATAGTACAGGGCCTGCCACATAGTAAGTGCTCAATAAAAGTTAGTTTTTAAGGTATGAGTATCCGTTAAATAGGGCTAATAACAGATTATTTTGCTGCCAGGATAAAGAAGAGAAAAATTAAGTAAAGCACTTAGCACAAGGCCTAGCACATGGTAAGCACTAGAGAATGTTCCTATTTATTCTATGGTGGTTGCGCCTTGGCAGCAGGCGTGGGGGAGGCCAAGCGAGTGCAGGGCAGGCAGGGCAAAGCATTAATTAGCTCCCCTTCCTCTCTTTCCGGGTCCCAGGCCCTCCATTTAGCCCCACGCCCTTGGCTGCCAAGTGTCATCTCTGGCTCCCCAGCCCTGAATCCCCCCCGGAAGCTGGAGCAAAGGGAAGGCTGGTTTCTTTCGTCAGCTCTCCTCTGTTCTCAGTCAAATGTGCCGCTTTTCTGCCTGGCTTCACACATTGTAAAAAGCGGCTGTGTGCGGACTGCTTAGTGTCCACACGTGGGGCTCCTCCTGACCCGCTGTTCGCCCGCTGATGGCTCAGGGGCCCATTATTGTAATGGATTTGCTGCTGCGGAGAAGCAGGGGTTGTCGGCCTAATAAATTCCCGGCCTGCGGACCACGTCCACGGCTGTCCTTCATGGTGGCTCTCGCCCTAGTGGATTTGTTTGGTGGTTTCTGAAAGACTCATAGCACTAATGAGCATCCTGAGATACAGGCAAGACACCACCACAGTGGGAGAAGACAGACAAGCCTTTTTTGGAGAAATAATTCAAGTTTTGTTGGAGGAGGCGGGGTCATGGGTTTTTGGTTTTTTTTTTCCGTCCACCTTCTGAGAGCGTTGTAATACTGTCTTGCTACTAGGTTTCTTAAAAAAGTGCCACTAATGAAATGCATAGAAAAGTAAAAACATGTCATGCAAATGAGACACCTTTGGGAATTCTGAAAAACTAGTTAGAAGGGCTCATTAAGAAGCCGTTAAAAATAATTAATAATCATCTGCTTTTCCCAAATTCTTTTCAGTTCAGAAGTGTAAGCGACGCCATTTTTCCTTTGCTTTTTTGGAACACATAAACTTAAGTAGCAGGTCCTTCTTCTACCTGGAAATATTTTCTAAACGTTTCAGGAGTTTTTAAAGGTAATCCTATTTGTGCCCTTCCTTCCTCGGGTTTTCTTTTTCTGCATGAGCTGGTTCACACAGCAGATCGTTCGGCAAACGCAGTCAGCGCGCCATCGCCGGAGTGATTCTAAAGTCTCACTGGGAGAAAATTGTTGTGAGTTACAGGAAATTAAAAAATTCCTGCAATACCAACCCACTTCTCAAAGTCAATCTGTGGTATCCCAGCATCCACCCGACTCTGAAGTCAGGCCAGAATGAGTTTTGAAGAGTAATTTCCAGCCTTATGAAGGGTCACATCGTGTATTGAAGCCATATTGGCTTCTGTGTTTTGTAAATTTCGAACTCATTACTAAACCTTTGTCTCTTCTACCCCGAGTCTGGCTCTCACCTCGCCCTCATCAATCTGAGCCTTAAAAATCTAATGAAAAATGCCAAAACACATTTTGCATGTGGAAATGTGATAAAACACAAATTGTTACGAACCCAGGAGGATGGGCTTTCAAGGATGGGCGGGGGAGCTGTGCCAACGCTCTTCCGAGCCAGCCCACTGTGAGGCCTGTGCATGTGCCCACGAATAAAGAGAAACAGGGTTTCCCCGCTCTCCTCGGAGCCCCACTGCTCCCTGTCTTTGAGCGAAAGCCACAGGCAGTATCCACTCCACACGATTCTAAATTGTTTGGCCCTAAGTGCCCGGCTTGAAGACTAACCACGGGACATTTTCCTTCTAGAAGGCATGTACCAGAGGTCTCTGTGTTCCCACAGAATGCTGTTGGCCTCTGCCTACGTTCTCACAGAGTGGCTCAGTTAAGCTGAGGACACCTTGAGAGTTTCACGTGATACCTCACAGTGGACAAGGAAACCCCACCACTGGGCTCTGTGATTTCTGGGACATTAAGAAGCCGATAAAAGCGATGGGAACTTCTACACACACACACACGCACACGCACACACACACACACACAGTCCTCTCCCTCCCTCTCTCCCCCTCATTCTTGCTCTTTCTTGCATCTCATTTTAAAGAGTCCACAATAAGATCCCTCGATGCAGGCAAGTATTACACCTGAGCTCCCGTCAGCTGGGTAGATGGAAGCCTGGAGAAGCGAAAAGAACACGAACTTGGAGGCAGGTTGACCTGGGTTTGCAAGTCAGCTCTGCCATTTCCTGGCCGTGTGGCCTTTAACCTTTCTGAGCCTTGGTTTCCTCTCATGTAAAATGGAGATAATACCCAGTTTTCAGGTTTGTGCTGATAATGGGTAGAAACGTGGCACAGGGCCTGCTGCTGAACTTGACGCATGGGGCTCAGTAAGTGAAGTCTGATTCTGTTCAAATGGTTCTGGGCTCTGCTTTGGCAAGGGGAGGTAGGCCCCGGAGTTGGTTGCTGGGGAATTATTGCTGAGTGCTGCTCAGGAAACTCTGGATTCAGGGATGAACAGCTCTGTTCTTTAACACCCAACCTGACACCTCCTAATGAAATGTAAATGAGAGTTCTAACAAGCCTGGCATTTGCCGGGGGAAAAAGGTGCTAGCAGACAGTCACAGACAGGGCAGCCATTTGGAATGAGCCATTGTGTCTGTCTGTGTGGGGCTGGTTTGCAGAGAGAGGACGTCGGCTTTCTCCTATGAAGGTGGCCCCGATGTGGGGGCCTTCATGAAGACTGACCTCCCCAAGAAAGATCCCTCTGGGCCTTCCCAACAATCGTCATCACAGCCGGAGGGTCTGGTGACCGGACTGAAAATGGAGACGTCCTGACTCTGGGGGTTGGGCTGGCCCTCCTGGCTCCTGCCTCCCTTGGGCTAGTCGGGGGTAAGGGCTGCTTGGAGAGAGCCCAGGCCCATGGCCATCATAGGACCTGCACTCAGTGAACCTGTACAGACACAGCCTCCACGAGCCCAAGAGGCCAAGGCCCACGAGGGCTGCCGCCTGGCAGGGCTCTCCTAGGGGCACCTGTCTGACCGTAGCCCCCCTCAAATGTGAATCCTCCCGGTCTAGGACATGTGGTTCTTGAGACAAAGACTAGAGCCAGCCTCTGTGCATGGGCCCAGGGGCAGAGGCACAACGGAAAATTAGGCCACCCTCTTCGGAGAGAGCCGAACATCCGGGGTTTTTACAGCAGCTGTTTGGAGCTATTAGCCAGCAGTCCAGGAAGCTCATACACATTTTTATCTTTTTGGTTCCTGACCCATGGCTGGAGCGTGAGAACTACGCCTTTACAAGTAGTGCACCTAGCCTACCACCCAGCCCCCACGTCTCAGCTCAGCCAGCATGCTGCACTCCTTGGCCTGTCCCAGAGCCGGAGAGTTTGGAGATGCCATGCTACACTGGGGAGGAAATCCAGAGGCGAACTGGAGGGATCTGTAACTCAGAATGCATTTAGCGCCATACTTACGGACTCATCAAGGATGAGAAGGGGCCCAGTGAACCTGACTGCATTCCGTAAGGGTTATTGTCTACTATGGGGGTGGAGTTCTTAAATGTGGGGATGATCAAAAACTGCCTAACACGAAGGTATGCTATAACTAGCTCATTACTCTGTAGTTATGTTAACTTCTATCTTCTCTCAAAGGCAGGAACTTAAATTGATTTGGCTGTTCCTTCAGCACCTATGGAACGAATGGTCAATAAATTTCTTAAATCAATGAATAAATGAATAAAAGAATTAATTGCCCACAGAAAAACCTTGCCCAGCATCCAGCCTGAGGGAAGGCATGAGCTAAAGCCCTCAGACATCTGTGATGTCTCCCCGAGCCCTGGGGTCTCCAATCTCAAGGAGGACCTGGCTGCATCCCAGGCCCCCTTCTCCAATGCCAGAGATATCACAGAGTTTGTCCCTGAGTCCCCAGTGTGCTTGCTTTGGTTGCCCCAGCCCGCCGGCTTCCTCTTCCCAAGGAATACTTCCACAACCAGGGAGCGCAGGGAGCCAGTACCTGGGCAGCCACCTCCAGGCCTTACTCTGGCCCGAGAGTGTGGTCACTCAGCTGACAGGCTACTAACTACCCCTGGGCCACTGCCCTCTCAGCCAGCTTCCGTAAACTCTGTTCTACCTGGGCTCGCCCCTCTCCTCACTCAGACCTCAAATGTCACCTTCCCCACACCCCAACTGCGACAACCCAAATCCAACAAGCGTTCAGCACGTGATCCGTAAACAGGCTCATTTTGATCTTCCTGCCACCTCCGAACTGCTGCAGAGGAGATGATGGGAACAGAGTCCCTGGGGCGCTGTTGGGGCCTAATGCATCACATGTGCTGAGAGAGGCCAGGTCAGGCCGGACATTTGCAGCTCTGCTCCAAGCCGTCCTGGGGCTCCAGCTTCCTTGCACCTTGGCTGAGCTGGGAGAACGGAGTGGGAGGACTCTGGTGGCCAAGGCCACCAGCATGCACAGATCTGTCCCCACTGCGCTGCCCCATGGCAAGACATCTCCTGGTGGATTCAAATCTGTACACAGAATAGCATCTCTTCCCCACTGTTAGTCCATGAGAAGGAGATCCTGAAGGTGTCTCACCCCATTTAAATATTTCAAATTTAATAAAATGCATAGAAGAAAACATAGGAACTAAATTCAAGGACCTTGGGCTTAAAGAGGATTTTATGAATTTGACCTCAAAGGCAAGGGAAGTAAGAGCAAAAATAAATAAATGGGACTACATCGAACTAAAAACCTTCTGCTCAGCAAAAAAGAAACCATCAACAAGGTAAAGAAACAACCATCCAAATGGGAAAATATATTTACAAGCAATGCCTCCGATAAGGGCCTAATATCCAAAATATACAAAATATACAATCACAACAAAAAAAACAAACAATCCAATCAAAAAATGGGCAGAGGACCTGAACAAACACTTCTCCCTAGAGAACATTCAAATGGCCAACAAATACATGAAAAGATGCTCAACATCACTAGCTATTAGAGAAATGCAAATCAAAACCACAATGAGATCCCATCTCACACCTGTTAGAATGGCTATAATCAACAGGACAAGTAATGACAAATGCTGGAGAGGATGTGGAGAAATAGGAACCCTCATACACTGCTGGTGGGACAGCAAATCGGTACAGCCACTATGGAAAACAGTATGGAGGTTCCTCAAAAAACTAAGAATTGACCTATCATATGATCCAGCAATCCCTCTACTGGGTATTTACACCAAAGACTTGAAAACTCATACTTGAAAAGATATTTACACACCAATGTTCATAGCAGCATTATTCACAGTGGCCAGGACATGGAAGCAACTGAAGTGTCCTACGATAGATGATTGGCTAAAGAAGCTGTGGTGCATATATACAATGGAATATTACTCAGCCATAAGAAGAGATGAAATACTGCCATTTGCAACAACATGGATGGACCCTGAAATAATCATACTAAGCAAAATAAGCCAGACAGAAAAGGTTGAAAATCACATGATATCATATATGTAGAATATAAAGCTAAAAGCAACAAATGAACAGGACAGACAGAAGGGAGTGGGGAGGGGGAAAATAAAAAAATAAAATGTTAAAAAACATTTATGTATATATGGTATGAAAAAATAAACTGGCATTTAAAAATAAATAAAATAAATAAAAACAGAATGAATATCAGATATAAATAAATAAATAAATAAATATTTCCAATTTAAAATAATAGTAATCATAATCCACAGACTCCAGTCCCTCCCACTAAACCAGGTACCTGGCGATACTGTGTTAAAGGCACCAGTTTTCGCCTGCTATCAGAAGCACAATGTGTACAGGAAACAGGAAGTACAGAGTTACATGTGCAAATAGGCACCTACTATGTATCAGGCCCTGGAAGTCACAGGGGTCCAGTGGGGAAAGTTAGTCATTGGGTGAAGCAGCGGATGAAGTGGAAAAACTAAAACAGTAAAGTGGAAAAAACAGCTCTGACTGTTCCCAACCACTAGTCAGGATCTTGAACTGTCTCAAATGCATTTGGAGTCTGTCAACAGAAAGGTGGAGGACTTGAGACTCAGAAACATCTGTGAGTCCTTAAGGCTCCACAGTCCAACCTGTTGGAACAACCCTCAGAGGTGAGGAACCAGGAGATTCATCACATTCCCAAGTTACTGGGTGCTTACTCTGCTCCCCCACCACCCAGGTCGCTGTTCTAGCTCGCTGCAATCTACACCCACTTGTCCACCTCCCTGTGAAAAGGCCTGTCCAGCCCGTCAGCAATTAGAAGAGCCCTTCTCGGGGCTGTGGAACTGCTTTCCTTCCTGCTGTCACTCCCCCTTCTCAGAGGCCAGGACCCCAGGTATGACCAAGCAGCACAGTGGTGGGGAGTAAGGGAGGGGCCCCTCTCAGAGCCATGTGAGAGTTCGAGAAATCCGACATCCCACCCTGAGTTCAAAGCAGGATCCTCGTCATTCTCCCAACAACATGGCCCTGCCTGTGGGAGCAAGGGCTGGATTCTGACTGAGGTGGCCAGGAGCAACTCAGAGGCTGGGCCCAGGCCTGGTTACAGACATCGCCAGGCTATAGGAAGGCAGTGCCAGGAGAAACAGGGGTGAGGGCATCTGTGAGTCCATCCCAGGCAACCTAGGGCAATGGGAACACTGGACTGGATGCCTGGTCTACTACATACCAGCCAAGAGATCTGGTGCAGGATGCCTTACCTCCTTGGGCCCAGAACGCTTCCCTGGATGTTCCACAGGCCCTTCACAAGCTGCACATCCGGAGCTGAACCCGCCATCTTCCGCAGTTCCCGCTCTGTGCCCCAGTCCAGGGACTGGCAGCATCTTCTCCCTAGACCTCCAAGCTCCAGCTCCCTGGCCTCATCCTAGTCTCCCTGCAGCCAGCCCCTTCTCGGGCTTCCAGCGGATTCTCAGGTTTGCCACCTCAGCCTCCTGCTCAGCTACTGAGTAGATCCCTCCTCACCACGCCCAACGCCTCACCTTGGTCCGGGTTCTCATCATAACTTCCCTAGACTGGTGCCCAAGCCCCTGCCTGGTCTTCCGGCCTCTGGGGAGACGCCTCCAGGCCAGCATTTACAGAGCTACATGGTGGGCACATTTATAATCACAAACGATGATGATGATAACAGTAACTAATGTTTTTCAGTGCTTACCCTGCTGTCCCAAGTCCTTTGCCTGAATTATCATTTAGGACTCCTAGCAGCTCTGTCAAGGAAGTGCTATTACTGTCTGTGTTTTATAGATGAGGACACCGAGGCACAGGGTGATTAGCAGCATGCCGAGACCACACAGGAGTGCAGAGCAGAGCTGGGGTGTGAACCCAGACAGACGGACTCCTGCCTCCCCTCCCGAACGCAGTGGTTTTCTTCCTCATCGACGCAGGATAAACTTGGCGTAAGAACACAGCGCTTCACAACCGAGTGCACCCAAACCAACCTGTCCAAAAATGCTCTTATCGCTGTCCCCACCACCAGAGCTCCAGCCGGGCCCAACAACATGAAAACCACAGCGGAACACAGCGGATGCTTCCATGCCTCTGAACCTTTCTGCTTACTATTCTTCTGTCCTGAACACTGTTCCTACTCCTATCTATCCCCTTACCCAACACTCAGCTCTAGAAAGTCTCCTTTGACCTCCCAACCCCCTCCATCCACAGACCCCTGTGCTGACCCCGGCAGAGGACCCGCTACATCGTACTACAGCGGCCTCTTCAGTCTCCTCCATTAAAGTACGAGCTCGCAAGAGTAAATCTTATGTCTTTTTATCTCTGTATTGCCTGCATCTTGCACAGAGTGTGAATGAATGAGTGTGAGACTTTATTTCCAAAAGTAATGAAAGAATTTTGAATCAGTTATAATGAAACTGGGGGTTTGAATCCAGCTGCTCTGAATTAGAATCCCTGCCCCATCACTTATTAGCTGTGTGACACTGGACAAACTACTTTACCTCTCTGAGCCTCGGTTTTTTCATCTATAAAATGCAGGGAAGGGAATAAATCCTTCAAAGCTTTGCTTTAAATATTAAATGCAATAAATTTAATGAAGTGTTGAGCATATGGTCCTTGCCATTGAGTAGAAGCTATTATGATGATGATGATGAAGCTCATTATATGATTAGGCAATTACGTGAATAGTATGCACATGCTATTCGCATGTGCACCTGCTTGCCTGCACTGACCAGGGCACACGGCCCTGAAATGTCTTAGGCAGGATTCTCTGAGTAGACACTCTCCTTTCTGCTCCTTACACAATCAAGCCCAGAAGCCCTTTCCCACCACGGTACTTTCGCACGTGACACTCCTCTGCATAGGTGCTCCTCCCTCCACTGTTCTCACGGTTGGCCCTTTCTCATCTTTTAGGCCTAGGCACAGATGTCGCCTCCTCAGAGGGCCTTCTCAACCACTCTATCTGAACAGATGTCCCTGTACTCTCTACTCCCCCATTGTTCCAATTCGACCCTAGTTGGTTTCTTCCACGGCAGTTCAAAATATGTAAGGATTCTGTGCATTTGCTCATCCTTTCCACATTAGCCCCAAGATGGTGTGACACCACCATCATCCTCACTGTTGCGCCCTCGGTGCCTGGCACACTGCCTGGCACTTAGTGGGGAGCCCCGTAAGTAAATGCTGAGGGAATGTTGAATAAACATCCTCGGGCTCCACTCATCAAGAGCAGAGAAAAGGTGTGGGAATTTGCAGCCCAAGTCCTATCCCCGGCAGATGGAGGGGACCCCTCCCTTTCCCAGAAGCCTCAGTAAGGCCGCACCTGGCTGCCGGCAGTCAGCAGAGCTCAGAACCAGCTCACCGGAGACAGATTGGAGGGAGTTCAGAGGAGTGGGCCAGGCAGGATTAAGTGGACGGAGAGGGTGATTTATAAAGAAAGATAAAAGGGCCCAGCTTCATAAGGCTGGGCTGCAGGATTATTTCGATAACAGACTCCAAATGTTGGCAAGGTGTGTGCGCTGGGGGAGCGAGGATAAGTCCCCACAAAGGTGCAGAGGCGGTCACTGGGAGAGTCTCAGCAGACTGCAGTCGTGAGCTGAAGCAGGAACTAACAGCCAGAGCAAAGAGCCTGCCAGCATCCAAGGAGAACCTCACCCAGATGAGGTTCTGGGGCAGGCAGAAATCTACTTTGGAAATCCTCAGGGAGTTTATACAGCAGAAAGCAGGGGGTCTTCTGGAAAACTAGAGGAAAAAAGCTGCTTCCTCAGTAAGACCACTTTGCCAAGTATCTGAGAAGGAAGACACCTCGGCCGTCTTGTAGACCAGCGGTTGGCAACTATGGCTTGAGAGCTAAATCTGGCCCACTGCCTGTTATTGTAAATAAAGCTTTATTGGAACATGGCCCTACCCATTTGTGTACATATTCTCTGTGGCTGCTGGTGCACGACAACGTCAGAGCTGAACAGCTGCAACAGTGACAATAGGACTCCTTTTACGGACATAATATGCAGCCCCTGTGTCAGACCATTGATTGTTGGGTAAAGTGCATGTCACTTTGGAAGGGAAAAAAATGTCCACAGGGTCCTGACTGTGACTTCAATTATTTTTATTATAGTATTATTTAAACACACACACACACACGCGCGCGCGCACACACACACACACACACAGTTAGGTATAAACATAATAGGCTTTTAGCTCTTACACAACTAGAAAACCAAAAAACATTCTTGGATTAAATGCCAACAGAATGTCAAAAACATTAAAATTAAATGAACAGCGTTAAAATAATGCAGCCGATGGTGTTTCTGCTGAAGAGGCACTGCCGCTCTCAGCATGGCTGGCTGCTAGGGTGCAGATTCGTCTGCATTTGGCAAGGCTGATCTTAAACGAGTGCTATGATGACTCAATTCTCCCACTGAGTTTTTCTCTTCTAACTATTGCAAAAACTTTCATTCACACAGAAAGGCATGACATCATGGGCCTTTGGTGGATACAAATACTCAGCCGCATCTGCTCTTTCTCTTATTAGCCCCTGAGAATTAAAGTACATAGTTCTGATCTGATATCCTCTTCGACACAATTAAAACTCAGGCACTAAGATTCTGTGGCCAGGTAAAAGGTAACCAGCCAGATGAGCCAGAAAATATTTAATAAAGCACTTACATATTTGCGTTTATTTATATAATAAACACATTATTATTTCTGATAATATTTGAATTACCAGTAAAATAAAAATAGACTATTTTAAAATATCTCTTAGAGAGTCTCCACTGGTTTGAGATCCCAGTTTGAAAAGTCGAGATTTACCACCCTCTGCCTTTTCCAAATAGGGAAGCTGAGCCCCACAAAGGATCATGACTTATGAAGGACCCATCGCAGCGGGAGCTGGGGCTGACGCGAGACTGGGTTGGGGATGTGCTGACTCCAGGTGCAGGGCTCTCCTTCGCAGCTCAAGAGTGGGCCCACGAGAACAGCTGACCAGAGCCGAATTCTGCCCACTGGATCCCGGGGGGGCGGTCAGTAGCCAGAACCGCCAACTATGATGTGAACGACTTCCTCAGGAGGGGGCTGTGTCCTCCAGACACAATGAACAACACCTGAAGCCATCATCCCGGAGGCATGCCCGGGGGCCCTGGGGCTGACGGCTGGCTGGAATGGCGTCTAAGAGCCCCTCACAAAGCTTTCAAAATGGAGGCAACAACACTAGGGCACCTGCAGCAGCAGAGGCCTCTTCCTTATCCCAAAGAGTATCGCAGGAACCCCCTGGGCTCAGAGAAGACTGGACCATCTGAGCTCAAAAGTTAAGCCAAGTCCTCACCGTCCTAGAAAACTGCTCATGCAAAGAGATCATATGGCTGCCACCCAAACTGCTGGAGGCCAGCAGATCGCCGGGCACGGTGGTGGCAGCAGTTCTGTCACTGGGGGAATCCAGCTCCTACAGGGCCAGGCCTGGAGACAGACACGTGAGCAGCTCAACCTGGCTGCAGGCTTTGCAGGGGTGCAGCCCCTGTTCTTGAGGCTGGTCAGGCCCTGGTCTGCCTTTCTCTGCCTTGGGGAGGATCCCTCTGGCCAGTAGAGAAGCAGAAAGCAAACCCACAGTGGTGGCCTTCTCAGCGCAAGAACAGTACCACGCTCGTATACTGCCTATCCAGAATGCATATTTAAAGACATGAAACTGGTTGGTTCAGAGAAATGAGAATATGAGAGATATTCCAAAATAGGGCTTTGCAAATTTTTTCAGTAACAGGTCAGGTAATAAATATTTCAGACTTTGTAAACCACATGCAGTCTCTGTCATATATTCTTTTTTTTTTTTTAGAATCTTTTAAAACTATGAAAACTATTCTTAGCTCACATACTGTACAAATACAGGCCGCAGGTTGACCTCGGCCCACAGGCAGTAGTTTGTCAACCTCTGTTCTAGAACATCACTAACTTCAAGACATGCCCAACATGATCAACTTGGCCTTCATGGCACTGCAAATACCTGAGAAGCAGGCCTGCTCCCATCCTCATACTCACATACACGGACACACACACGGACACACATATTCACACATAGAGACACACACTGACTCAGCGTTCTGTCCATCAGACAAAAACACATTCTTTGAAAATAATTTCCAAATTTGCAAAGCATACACATGCCCTAAAGTCAACTCAAGGTCAACATGTAATGCGCAAAGCCACCATATCCAGGGCTGGGAAGCTAGTGACAATTCCCATGGGTAGATAAGGCACAAACAGAGGCGATCAGAGTAGGGAGGCAGGGCCTTGCTGGTCATCTAGTCTGAAGGTTTCCAAACTGTTCTTTGGGGCCATGAGGTCTTTAAGCGGGGGGAGGGGAGTGGCCTCTGGAGGTCAGTGTTCCAGAATACCACGCTCGAACCAACTAAGGTGCCTCACTTTTAGTCTTGTAGGTACGGAATTCCTATCTAAAAACTCATCTAAAGGTAGGATTTCATGGCAAAGTGGAGTGGGTGGCTGTTCAACTAGCCAGCTGCCTCACATGTGGCCCCTGTAAAAGTTCTGGCAAGATCAGCCCATGTGCTCGCCCATCCACTGAGGCTGAGAAGCAGCAGTCGTCACTAGACAGGACAGGTGTTCTCTGGTTTGCTACAGTCCCCCCTACTCCCTTTTGCTTTGAATCTCCCTGTTTCACTAATTAATAAGATCTGCCTGACCCCGGAGGCCTTTGAGTTTGTGAATCCTACTCAACACTGTCGCAGCTGCCATAACCTGACACCGCTTCCCGAAGAGCAATCCTGGCTAGTTCGGCAAAGTCACCATTAGAACCCAAATGCTGACGTGACCAACAGCTGCCAGATCCTACAGGTCTTAGGTAACCCTTGACAGATCTTGATATTTTCTTAATCTTTTGGATTTATTTACATCCTACTGCACTGCAAAAAAAGTATTAGAGGCAGCCTGTAAATATACATAATAGCACAATAAAATTTAAAAATAGATAAACGATCTGAGGAAAGGAAAATAAAATTAGAATAGTAGGATGAGGCCCGAAGAAAAGTTAGGACATGAAAACACAGGTTCTAATAGTAAGCAGACATTTTGCAATCATGATATGAAACACTATTCCTCAAACTGTAGCAAAGGATATGAACACCTGTGAAAAACTTCATGCAGATATTTATAGAAGCTTTATCTATAATCACCCCAAATTGGAAATAAATGTTTTTTTAACTGGCAAATGGATAAACAAGGTGTGGTACACCCATATTATGGACTAAAGCTCAATAAAAAGTCGAGCGATAAATAAATAATCAAGCAATAAAAAGTAAAGACTATTGATTCACACAAGAAATATGGATGAATCTCAAAAGCATTATGCTAAGTGACAAAGACTATATCCGAAAAGTTACATACTGTACGATTCTAGTTACATAACATTCTAGAAAAGGAAAAACTATAGAGACAAGAAACAGATCAGTGGTTGCCGGGGGCTGGGCTGGAGAGCGAGGACTGACAGCAGAGGGACATGAGGAACTTGGTCAGGTGAGGGAAACAGCACATATCTTGATCGTGGTGGCAGTTACATAACTGTATACATTTAACAAAATTCAGAGAACTACATGCCTGGAAGAGGATGAATTTTACTCTATGTATATCATACGTCAATAAACCTGACTTTAAAAAAAAAAACATAGCCAAGGGGAAAAAAAAAAAGCAAACTATCCTCAAGCACAATGGAAAGAACGTCAAGAAGCCAACCACACTCCATTACATCAAAACGAATGTCTGGAGAGAGCTGCTCAAGCACTAGCCAAATGCGAAGAAACAGCACAGCAACTAGCAGAGCCCAGCTGACAGGCATGCCTCCTGAAGAAACGCAGCAAGCAGAACCAAAGACAGGCATGAATGCACCACGAAGGAAACACTCACAGAATTCTTTACGAGGACCTTAGGCGAAGGAAAATACAATGAGAATGTGTACCGATCGTTTTTTTAAAAGAATTCAAAATGATCACGACACGCCACCAGAACAGTAAAAAATAAAAGACTAACAGCATCGAATGTTGCCAAGGATATGGAACAGCCGGAACCTTCGAACGTTGCTGGTGGTAGTATAAGATAACATAACCATTTGGGGCAGGTTCTGGTAATCTTTCAAAACTGAATATACATCTATCCTATGACCCAACAATTCCAATCCTAGATATTTATCAAAGAGAAATGAAAGCATATGTTTCCATACACACGGGCACGAGAATGTACTTATCAGCTTTATTCATGATAGAACCTGGAAACATCCCAGGTGCCCAGCAACAAGAGAATGGACGAACAAACTGCACGGTACATTCATACAATGGAAAACTAGTAAGCAATAAAAAAGGAACAAACGACGCAAACAATGAATCTCAAAAACAGTATGCTGAGTAAAAGAACCATACACAAAAGAGTACATACTATATGTTTCCATTTATATGAGCAGACAAAACCAGTCTGTGGGAGAAAACAAAGTACAACAGTGTTTGCCTCAAGGTAGAGGGTGGAGGTTGGCTGAGAAGGGGCATGAGGGAACTTTCTGAGGTAATAGTCTGAATCTTGATAGTGATTTGGAGTACACAACGTATGATCTTGTTAAAATGCATTAAGATTTGTACATTTCATTGCATATAAATTTTACCTCCAAGAAAATATGTGCTACATATATGATAAAGCAAGTATAACTGAAAGTCGGTGAAAGAACCTAAAGAGTGTATATGGGGTTCTTTGCTGTAAAATTCTTGCACTTTACTGTAGAGTTGAAATTTTCCACAATAAGTTTTTGAGGAAAATTCATCAAATGGTACAATGGTATGCTTAAGATCTGTGCATGTCATTGTGTACAAATTTTACCTCAAAGGAAGAAAATAAATAACTGTGAACAAAGACTTAGCTCTGCTTGATGACATTCATGCTAAAGTATTTACAGGGGCCTATACCAGTGTCAACACTTGCTTTTGACAAAAAATACAATAGCAAAAAATACAATAGATTGATGGCTCGAGGGGTGAACTGATTAACAGATGTATGATGAAACGAGTAAAGTAAAATTTTTAATTATAGAATCTGGATGATGGGTATGTTAAGTGGCCACTATAAATGCTTTCGATTTTTCTGTATCTTTGAAACTTTCATTATAAAATGATGAAGGGGGTGATAAAATGACAGAATGAGAGGGAAACGGAGATCGCAAACCAAAGGAAAGAAATCATGGACCAAAAACACAATATTTAAAAATAAATAACTTAATTAAAATCATCAGGGAGAGTACATATGAAAATCGAATTACTGGCAAAGAGGAAAAGACTAGATAATTACAAACTACACAGATGAAAAAGTCAAATAAGAGCAAAGAGGATCCAATAAGAGGGTAATTAGTGTCCTTGAGATAGAGAAACCAAAAAATGAAGTGGAAAAAGTATTGAATTGAAAAGTATTGAATGATATAATACAATCACTATATGAAATGCAGGAAGAACTGGATCCACAATACATAATGTTCCAGCAAAAAGTGTTTTTTTTTAATTCATTCAGAATGTTCAAGACATGGTATGTCCTGATGAAATAATTTAACTTCGATAAAGAAGTAACATTTCCTCAAGAATCCAGGTATAAAAAGCAAATAACCACTGAGGAGGGAGAGGGTCAGGCTGCTCTCAGGCTTCTCCAAGGTAACTTTCAATGTCCCGACGGAGCAAGGGCTCTCAGTTCAAAAGGAAAGGAAGGGAGACCAAGAGCACTACACCCAGCCAAGGCGCCGGTCAGGTACAAACACGACAGACATTTTCAGACATTCAAAGAATTAAAAGACATGCATTTAAAAATTCAGAGAATATAGTATCTTCGTGACAAAACTACTTAACCATGAAATCCAGCCAGTTAAGAAATAAGTCAAATGAGTAATGGAGACGGCATGGTAAAATAGCCAATGGTGACAAAGAATCTATTTAAACACAGAATTAATATTAAACCACTGTGTGAACCGTGAACCTTTTATAAATCCTCAAAGGCCAATAATGATAAAACTAATGAAAATCAAGTAATTGGGGGAAGGGAGTGGGAGATCTAAACATGCTGATGTTCTCACCTTTCGCAGCAGGAAGGTAATGGTAGTATCTAAAATTGAAATGTGCAGTTAGAAAAACATAATTACTCTGACTTCAAAGTATTTGTCATAACCTCTTTTCTTGACCTTAGAGAGATCTTTTGGAAAGGAATATCTCCTGTGTAAAAATTTTTATTTCAAATTTAACAATTCCTTCCATTTCCTTTTAGCTTCTTTATCTTTTTTTAAAATTCAAGTAAAATGAACTTTAAGACTTCATGTTAAAAATAACATGTGTAATTAAAACACCATCTTTTTCTCATAAATGGACTTCCATACATCTAGATAGATAAGTAGATAAGCAAATAAATAGATGTATGGAACTCCATTAATGGATATTAATATATATGGATAAGTATACACATAAACATAGAATAACATTTGGGATATCTTTAACCTTGGTAATATTCTGAGTGATATTTAAACTTTCTTTTGCATACGTGGCTTATTACGGAAATTTTAAAATTATTTCTATATATTTATAAAAATCAAAAAAGTAATATTTACTTTTTATAATATGCTAGGAAAACAGCCCTGAGCTTCCTAGCAGCCAAAGGGAAAAGAGACCTATAATCAGTTGCAGTATAACAAAGCATGGTGTCCACCGGATTAAAACTGACCAACTCAACAAAACGCAGCAGCTCCTCAGAGAAAGCACAACTTTTCCAGCCACTCAGATCTGACAGAGGAAATGCCAAGTCATGTGAAGGTGGCATGCTCACAACCTGCCTTCAGCAAAGGCCCTCATCACAACACTCCAGGCTCTTCAAGAGCTCAGAGCATGTGTGCTTAGCAGCTCAGCTGGAGGAAAGCACCAGGTGGCCATTAATTTTGGACTCTGGCTAGCGAGACGACCACTTCTCAAGACTTATTCCCATCTGCCAGTGATTTTTCTCTTGAGGCTGTGGGGGCCCCAGTTGAGGGAAGAGTCCATCTTTTCCCTTCCTCCTGCTTCCCACTGCACACAAACATTCTACCCTCAGATCATAAAAACTCACACACAGTTGTCACATTGGTCACCGCCATTCCCTCTTGCCTAGAAGATGCTTCATGCTATTTACCAACGCTTTCCTCTGGGCTAATCACACTCATCTTTCAGGGGCCAGCTTATATGTCACCTGCTCCAGGGAATGTCCTCTGGTCCCCCTAATGCAATCAGGATCCCAAGTGAAGGAGTGAACCTCAAGGGGAAAGAGCTGGAGAGGAGCCCCTCCCCCCACCAGAGGACGATGGGGAGCAACACTCAGACATACTCAGAAATACCAAGATCAGGGGATGAGGTCAGGACTTAGAACCCATTCCTGGCTCCTCTCAGTGAAGGAAAGGTGGGACCCTCTGTCCAGAGTGGCAGCATCTCGATGCTCCCGGAGAACAGAGAGGTTATAAGCAGACATAGGGCTGTCTATGTGGTTCTCCACGGCCCCCAAAGATGCAAAAGTAGACTGAAGGAAAAGGAGACTGACACAAGCATTCATACCTATGGATCCCCATGGGAATTCCTGAGGGATACTAAAAATCTATTTGAGCCTCAGTTTCCCAATCCATAAAATGGGGCTAATAACCCATACCTGACTACTCCACAGAAATGCTATGAGAGTCAATGGGGTCTGAAATCCCCCAGGATGGGACTGATGTACACACTGTACAATGGCCTTAAAAATATGAAGGGTAAAACTATTGTTACCCCTTGAAGCTATGCAGAAAATAACGAGGTGGATCCACAGAGCTTCTGGGGTTCTTTTAAGAACATTTTGGAAGATTGAAGGATGTTTCCATTGTAAACTAGGAAACTAGAAAAGGCTTTTTCTTTCATTATCCCATATATCCACCTAAGATTATACTCCAGGAGGGAAATACTATGTGATGAATTGCATCTCCCGGCACCAGATGAAGTGAAATAATTGCATTTAAGAAACTAGTCCATGATTTAATTTACAAAAATTACATGTCAATATTGCCATATGAGGTAACTAGAAGTGAGACTCTTAAAAGATGGCCCGTAGGGCATCCTGTCATTCAAAAATGGAAATCACCATGTGCGGCAAATTGCAAAGTGGCCACAAATTACTCTCTTTCTTTTCAACGGCTTTCATCTGGGCTTGATCTTGTGGCTTGCTCTGACCAATAGGACATTAGCAATCATGACACAAGCAGTCTTTAAAAGTGACTGCACACTGAGCAATCTCTCCCTTGCTGCTCCTGGAACCTCACGATTGCCATGTGGAGAGGTGCTTCGGTCGTCCCAGCCATCCAGATGTGGCCATCGCAAACCAACCAACATACCAGCTGACAACAGACACGTGAGCATGAGCGAGCCCAGCCAAGATCAGCCCTGCCCAGCCCAGGCCCGAGCCACCACCCAGCTGAGCCCAGGCCAAACTGCTGTCCTGTAGAATCGGTACCTAGATAAGTGGTGGTCGTTTTAAGCTGCTATGTTTGGAGTGGTTGGATAAAATTAACCATATATCATGGTAACCCAGAATGAGTCAGGAGACAAAGATCCTGCCTCCAACTCACTGTGTGACCTCTGGCAAGTCACTGAACCTTTCTGGTGGCTGGTTTCTTACACTAGAAAATGAGGCAAGTCAAATAATCCAATTAAAATGAGCATTATTAAAGGCCCCTTCTAGTTCTGTCTCATTCTGTGATTCTAAACCTTAATAACAAATACTCATGGATGCAGTAAAGTTCTATGAACCAAGCTGAGGCATAGCTGAGTCTCTAAAGTTTTCTTGCCTCAAGGCAAGAGATTCTGAGATTCGGTTACCTGACATGTGAGCATAAACATAAACTACATCTTCAGCATTTTATGATCTCGGTGGATAAAATATGAAGTTGGAAAAAACTCACCAGAAAGAAACTGTAACTGATCCTGGCACACAAAGAAAGGAAATTACTATCGACATCTAAATCCAGAAAGAGCTTTCTGCTGGGACGTGAGGCGTTCAGAAAATGCAAGAGCAGAGCTGGGACAAGGCCTTCTGGAGAAGAAAACCCCGGATTTTAACAGAGAGAAAAATCTTAGTGATTCTTAAGAATTTGCTGACCCCTCCTCCCCCCGGCAAATTCACATCTTTACCTATCTGGAAACTGACCCAACAATTTTCTTTTCGAAAATTACCTAAAGAAAAAATTGAAACAGAGGAAACATATATGGGTTTTCCTTGTTTTCTTAAATGACTGAACAAATGCTCTCTGAACAGAACCGATATTTTATCAATTTGTGTTCCTGGAACTGGAGCCGGAAGCGATCAAAAGCATGTATTAGCCCACAGTGATTTTGTTTTTCTAATGTGGAGTTGGTGCTCAGGAAGACCCAGATACTGATGTTGCTGGTACATCTGGGAATAAGTTTGCAGGAGGGGCATAGTTGCGGGGGGGACATTTTTCCAGAAAAAGACCATTAACATGAGTTTCACATGCTGGGCTTCATGAACCCTTGCGGTGTGCACAAGCCCACAGAATCCACTCACTGCATCTTCCAGGAGCATGATTTTCACTCGAAGGGCTGTTTTCTTGGGGTTTCGTTTGTTTGTTCGGGGGAGGATAATGGAGAATATTATCTTTATATAAAAGTACGCTTGGGCATACCTTGAAATCAAAAGTAAAATTTACCTTCATTTTCCAATAAAACATCAAAACATGCCCTTTTCCCAGCATGTGTCTTCAGGGGTACACAGCTACTCCCCTCTGCCATCAAGGACATTTGTGTGGCTAAGGGTCAAAGCCCAATAATCGGCAATCTCCAAGGACTAAAATACCCCAGAAGCGAGCCACTTTCAAGTGACACTTTTCTGAGTAAAGAAAATCATCAAGAGCATTGCATTTCCTCAGAGACAGTCTGGAGCTAAACTGTTGGCTGCTTATATACCATCGTGGGCCCAAAAAGTCAGTCTCCTAGAAACAGGCCTGAATCTCCCAAAACCATGCAAGGAACTTGTTAAAATCACACACAGACACACACAGACACACACAAGCACATACCCCCCATCTTTCCAGGATGAAGCTAAGCAGAATTCTAGAAGGAGGTCTCCAGAATCTTCTTCTCCCCGAGCTTCTCCTCCCGAGCTCCCCAGCCTGGATTAGCACCTCACCTCACACACTGCACCAGGGTGCAGGTCCTTCTCTCAGAGGATAAACATCTCTCCTTTGCCTTTCTCTGCAGAGAAGCAACCTGAGTCATGCATTCATCCTACTAAACACTACTAAAGAACAAGGAAAGAATTTCAACAAATCGGCACAATGGTTGCAACCAAAGTGTAGGTTTCTAATCTTAAAGAGCTCACATCGCTAATGACAGAATAACTTGATGAGTTGAGACCACTCTATCAAGGTGCCTGTCCTCCCGGTGCTTTAGTTTATTCTTCAGCAAGCATTCGATGAAGTCCTGACTCTGGGCCAGGCCTGTTCTGGGCACCTGCAGTCAAAGGTCCCTCTCATGTCCAATTGGGGAGACAACGTGACACCAGTTAAGGATAAAAATATTTGTACTTACAAGAACCTCATACTCTTAAGCACGTATAAACAAAAATTATCATAATAATTTGGAAAACATCCATTAGTGAATCAACTGCTTGTAAGATCAGTTTCCACTCCAACAACCTATGTGACATCAGCTTCTATCACTGCCTCAAGCGCTGTCATCACGTCTGATCCACTTCTCCTCATTTTGGGTTATCGGACAGTATGATGCAATTGCAATGCAAACAAAGTGCAAAGAGAAATTGAAGACTTTACCAAAGGTGTAGGAATTTCTGAGGTCAATGAGAGAACTCCTTAAATCCCAGACCAAGCCAGTGATGGATGAGGCTCTGACAGTTCGATCAGGTCACAACAGAAAGAGGGGGGTTGGCAGGAGTGATGAACTGATGGTCAAAACAGAATGATTGGACCATCAGGTGTTTAAGGAAAGCTTTATGGGGAAAATCTATGGAGCCCCAAACTCTTTTTGCAATAAATAGCTTTCCTCATGTTTGTGTTGCAGAGACATACAAAACATGACACAAGGGAGCTATATTATGCCACCATCCAATTTGGCATAAAAATCGCATCGCTCAAAATTATCAACACATGATTCATTCTTTGTTCATTCTAAAATTTCAGTGTGTGGTTGGAATTAGCATCAAAAACTGGGTAAAAATAAGATAAAAATAAATTTATTTTTATAGTTTCTAGTTTTCCATATAGGTTTTCTAAACTTTCTAAGTCAAATATTTTTAAATCCCCTCTCTTTCCCATGAAATACTGGCTCCCATGCTAAGCGGACTTGGCCTAAGGTGGCCTTTCCAGGTACAATTACCCGTGGATGACAAGGCCTCCCGTCATCACATTGGCGTAAGTGATATAAGGAGAGTGCAGAGGGCTAGGAGAACCCCAAAGGGGGCTTACCTAGTCTACAGAAGTGACACCACAACTGAGACTTGAGAGGAACAGAGACTGGAAGAGAGAACATGCCCAGGAGTGGTCCAGAGGCAGGATGGCACAGTCAGGGAACCGAAAGAAAGCCAGCGTGGCTGGAGGCTGGGGCAGAGGCAGAGGATGAGTTTACAGATACAGGCCGGGCCCGGGATGCTGCTGTTCACCATACAAGTGATAAGCAGCCATGGCAGAGTTTTCAGCAGGAAGGTAAAGATCTGTGATTTAAAGAAGCTCTTGTGGGTACCACAGAGCAGGTATGCTCTTACTTCTTGTCAATGGGAAAAGCCTCATGGGACATCTTGTCACTTCTCAGAACCAAAAACCTATTTAAAATTCCAGGCCTAATTCAGACTTCCAAATTTTAGGACTTCACTAAGGGACACTACTTCACGGCAGATTTGTTAACACAATGATGAGGAAAGCCCACTGAGACCGGGGGACTCACCAGCTGTTTTGAGGTTGAGAGTCTCTGCTCTAAGACTCTACTTCCAAGCATGATGAAGTAACAGGAACTGTTACCTTCTAACCTTAACCAAAAAATGCAGAAGGTATGAAAAACCAGTTTTCAGACACTGGGCAAGAGGCAGCATAGCCAGTGGTCCCTGAATAAAGGGAAATAAATGACGTGAGCCCTATGACTGGCCCAGCATATTGCTGGGGAGCGTTTCCAGACCATAGTGCAGGGTGGGGAAACCAAGCAGAGCCCGACCATCTCCCTGAGTTGGAGAGAGGCAGTTAAGAATCTGAGGCCAAGGGGGCTTAAACTCCAAGGGTAGACTACCTGTGAGGAGAGCAGCACAGAAAAGAGAGAGCAGCACAGAAAAAGTGCAAAGCGGATCTGATCCACTGGAGTTTTAAACTGAGTACCAATCGCTGTGCACATGAGAGAAAATAGGGAGTCACTGAAAAAAACTAAGAACAATAACAACCAGAGTTCGCATGTGGCAAGATATTATTTGCGTTCTCACTAGCCAGAGTGGAGTACCTCATAAAACATGGGCACCAGGTAGAGTACTCGAAGGGAATTGTCTGGATGCAAGAGAAAAATTAGCCCAGGACTAAAGGCTGCTCTCTTCCCACCCAAGAAAGCTTAAAAACAAGTCCCCAAAGGATCAGATGGTTCCTAAAGAATTTGTCTGTGTCCCAGAGCAAGCTCAAGAATATTTAAAGCAATGCAAAAACATCAAGCACCTAAAGGCAAAATTCACAATGTCTGGCAAACAATTAAAAATTTTTTGGTGGGCAAAGATACAGGAAAACACAATCATGAGGAGAAAAATCAACCCATCGAAATAGACTCAAAAATGATACAGGTGATGGAATTAGTAGATTAGAGTCCCAACTCCATCATCTGAAGAATTCTAAGATAATCACTGTAGGGAGAGTCACAATGGAAGTGTTGCTGTGACAGCCACCAAATCAAAGTCACTAGAAGGATGAGCGTAAGAATGAATCTGCACATTGTCGCAGGTTTCACACATGGTTCTTATCTCACCCCAAAGCTCCTAGAGCTCAGAGACACTCTTCTCAACAGAGGTGGATGGTTCTGTTACAACTTTTAGACTCTAAGCATGAAACTCATTTCAGTTACTCAGTAATTTGAAACAAGGACCTTCCTTGAGGGATAGGGAAGGCATGAGTGAGTCTGAGCAAAGTCCTTTAGAAAAGCAATCTATTCAGCAGCTTCTTAAAAATATTATTCAATCAAGTACATTATCAGACTCTAAATCAGCATTACTTTTTATTAGAAAGATAGCACATTCTGGTTCAGCCACGACTTTCTTACTCAAACCTCTGTTTTGCTGTTATCTATTCTGCCATCCATATCTGCTGTTTAAATCACAAGAAAGAAAAATTAAGTTATTTGAGAGACAGGCATTCTATGAAAACTGAAGAATATTCACCAGTGATTATATTATTGCTGAGCTGTGTTAACATGTAAATTCTTTTCTGAAGTCAAGTGTAATAACACAATACTGGGAGCCGGCAATTTAAAAATGGAAAAATCTCATTACATATTCAAAATGAGTAGTCGTGGGAATAACCTTTCCCATAACAGTACAGCTAATTTTTAACATCCTCTGACTCTAAAGTGGGAACCGGAATCCTCAGCCTTGACTTTACCTGGTAACTTTATTCCTCTTATTTTCTTTATTTTTTATTACAAAGTAATACATGCTTGCTATAACAAATAAATCCGTCCAAAGGTGTAGATGGAAAAGTTAATAATCCTCCGACCACACTGACAACCCATATTAACAGCCTGGAGGGCATCATGCATGTGCACACAAAGGCAAGTTGGACCACAGACACACATATGGCCCTTGGTTTGGTTTGATTTGTATTTTGCTGAAATAGAATCATACTATAAATATTACCCTTGAGTTTGCTTTTGACATTTAACATATCATAAACCACTCCACATCAACACTCTAATTTATTCACCAATCTTGTTTAATAGGCTTTTGGGTTGTTTTCCTTTTTTCTTTTTTTTTCTTTTTTTTTTTTTGCCATGACAAACATTCTTATATGTCTGCCCCAAGGGCAGAAAACCCAGAGGTCAAACTGCCTGTAGATTAGATTCCCTCAAAAAGTATTGCAGAGTCAAGAGTATATGCATATTTGTTCTTACTAGCTATTGTCAGATTACTTCCTTCAAAAAATAAAGTTTGTAATGATACGACTTGCATCGGAAATGAATTAAAGTACCCAGATCCTTTCAACCTGTGCTGTGGAACTTTGGAAGAGTCCCTTAACCTCTCAGAGTCCCCCAAATGAAAACAATACGTATGTGTGAGTGGTACACAGACACTCAATAAATGGAAACTGTTGAAGGTGTTATTACTGTTGTTTTTAGCATCATCATAGTGAATCTGAAATCGTTAAAATTAGTCAAGTGAGGGTTTTTAGTTACAAGCAATGTCTTGTAACTTATTTATAAGTTTGAGGTAAACAAACTGCATTTATTTGGGGCATCCAGAGAAAAACAGAACTTCCAGCAACATGGTCTTTATAATGTTACAAAAATAGTATTGTTTCGAAGCCTTATATTAGAACAGTTTCGTCATGAGTTATTTCTATTCTTGAGCTACTGTTCCACATCTTAACACCTTCTTAGATTTTTTTTTTTTTTTTTACTATTGCCCTTAAGAGAAGTACCTTGAAAAGTTTCTTCAGGAAATCAGTCATGGCTGAGATGACCAAAGAGTGACCAGCAATGGCAACTTTAACCAGCGTGGTATGTTTTTTGCTTATTTATGCTGGTGAAGACCAAATTAAACCATGAGAGCTATGAGACAGATGTTGGAATAAAAGCAGCACAGACCCTGGCAGCAGCAAGGCCTGGGATGAGTCCTGTCCCTGTCAATGTGTGACCTTGGGAAATGATATCACTGTCCAGAGCCTCGGTTTCATCGTCTGTAAACTGGGGATAACAATGTCTTCCCCAGATGGTGGATATGACCGTGTTAATGGAACTTTCTCGAAGGAAACTATCTACAGATGAGGTCAATGTGACCACCGGCCAAGCTTCAGGAAAGCAGGAGTGGGACACGAAGGCAGAGGTCCAGCCCTGCGCATGGGCCCCAGGGCCACCTGCCCCTGGTAAAAGGGTCCTGGGAAGAGCTGCAGTCAGGATGATCCGCAGCATCTTCAGTGTTGTCTCCTTCCTGGCCGCCCGTTTTCCCAAATACAAGTGTGGGGGAGGACGGGGGAAAATCATGAGACCAAATATGCATTGTCAGCATCCGGTTAATCTGGCCGGTTTGCAGCCAGATCTGCCTGTCTGAGGTCAACCCCAGAGCCCAGGAACCTTGGCCGGAGACTCTGATTCCTGGATTGCCCTCCCCCAACTCTCCTCACTGGGGCTCCCAGGCTGTGACCAGTTCCTAAAAAGCAGCCATTTCTGAGAGCTTAGTTTCTCTGTCCCCACTGTTTCCCAGCAGGTGATCTGGAAGCGTAGCCCCAAGCTATAAAACCCAGTAGGTGAAATGGGCCATGGAGAGTCATTTATTAGCATCCTCTCCTGTTCCCCACCCAGGCCCCCAGTGCATCAACAAACCTCATAAAACCAAGAGCTATCGTTTTCCTTGTGTCCCTGTTGTAGCTTCTGAGAAAACAGGAAACTGGCTTTTTTGTTACACAACAGCCTAAGTTATTTTCTGATGTTTTCATGGTGCCTGGAATGGCCTTCTGGAGTCACCCAAGTGCACGGGGCCACTGAGGGAGAAAGACGAAGAATCCTTCTCTCTCCCCCACAGGCCAGCCCTGTCTCACTCACCTGGAAGCACAGTCATTCCAGAGTCGGAAGTATGTACTCTCAGGAAACCAGAAAATCTAAAATCTCTCTGTTTTAGCCCAGGTACCATCTCTCTCAGTCCACAGGCCAGGCAGAATCCTGCCATTACCTAATAATAATACTACCAATCCTGAAGCAGAAAGAAAAAAAAGAAGTCTCTAATACTTCGTCTTAGCAGCTGATAATGTAAAACGGGGTGGCATTTGGAGGCCTAGGACGATGCCAGTCTCGGGGGAGAGAAAGGTGTTAACTTCTAATAGCTTTTCAGTAATAGCCAAGCATCTGTAGTCCCTATAAAAAAGGGGGGTTTTTAAAAATTAATAGAGCTGAATGTGCTTCACACTGAGGAGAATGCCAGATTAATAAGTGCATTAAGGGCTGCTTTGGATTGGAAATAATTATGGATGACGACAAGGAGCAGAGGGGGCACGGGTGGCGCTCACAGGAATGCATTTTAAAAAGCAGTTTAAAGAGCCTTCAGATGTTGGTATTATCCTGCGTGACCAAATTAAGAGCAAATGAGAAAAGTTTATCTGGCATTTTGGAGTATTGAAAGGGCTTAGTGTTATAAATTATACAGTATGAGGCTAGAAAATGGTGAGTAAATTCATGTTAAATATTATTGGCATTTTAAATAGCAGCTGCTTTATAAAGCATTTAATATTTTAATTTGGAATTAAAAGTCCAAACTACAGCATTCCCCAACTACCAAAAATATTAAAAGATTGAATCAGTTACTTATTTACCAGCACAATAATTAGAAGATGTCTGGATCGGAAATTAATCTCTATCATGTCCAAGGTGAGCTATCAGGTTTGTATAAATGTAGTTGGTCTGTGCCTTAGAATTGGTTTAGAACTCCTAAGATAGTAAATGTCAAAATGCTCTTCCAATATCTTAATCAGCCATTGGAAGAACACATGGTAGTCACAGCCTGGACTGAAATGTATTAATATTTAATCTAGCCCTCCTTTCTGCCAGTGTTTCATGCAGTGAGAGCTGGCCAGAGATGGAAACCAGGAAATCCTGGGTTGGGATTAGGCATGTCCAAGCAAATGCCAGGTCTGTGGTGAGGGTTCTCGTGCCTTGGAGAGAGCTTTCCCCAGAGTTCCAAAACTTTAATCACGAACACTCTCATTTTTGCTAATGGGTGAGTTAATTGTCATTGTTTTTCTAGAAGGCAATTAGGCAACATTTAATAAAAGCCTTCTAAAGAATTTTTAACACTCCTAGCAATCCAGTTTCTAATAGTTTATCCTACTTAGGTAAGAGCAAAAATATGTCCAACTATATTTATTGCTTCATTATGAACAACAACAACAAAATATTAAGTAATCTAAATGCCAAATAATAGAGAACAGTTTTTAAAAAGCACAACACATTTACAAAATAAAATATAATTATTTTTAAATTATTTTGTAGATTCCTGGTTTCTACTTAGAGATGGAAAGAGCATCATTTCCAATCCAATAAAAATTTTAAAAAGCCAGAGAAGCTACAAGATTACTACATTTCTTGAACCCATCAGAGAGTTGGGGTCATAGGACAGCCAATTAACTGAATATCTGGAAAGAGACAGGTACCTAGAGGGAAAGATAAGACATGAGCACTTGTTTAACTAGGGCAAACATAGCCAGATGCCTAAGGAGAAGAGAGAGAGAATATGGTAAAAGAAATATACAAAGAAATAAAGGCTAAGAATTTTCCAAAATTAACGACAGACACCTAACTATAGATCCAGAATTACCAGAGAACATCAAGCAAGATAAATACAAAAACAAAACAAAACAAAACAAAACAAAAAAAAGCACAGCTAGGTATGTGGAGGGGGGAAATCAAAGAAAAAATTCTGAGAAGAGCCAGAGAAAAAGGCTCTTAACTATAGAGAAAAAAGATAATAATTACAGAAGATTTCTCATCAGAAACCATACAAGCAGAAGATAATGACATTTTTAAGTGCTGAAGGGAGGGGAGGGGACCTGCCAACCCAGAATTCTATACCCAGCACAAATATTTTTGAAATGAAAGAGAAATAAAGACATTGTCAGGCATATAGAAACGAAAAGAATTCATCGCCAGTACACTTATACTAGAAGAAATGTTACAGGAAGTTCTTCAGGCAAAAGAAATATGGTATCAGCTAGAAACTTGGATCTAAACAAAGAAACGAAGAACACTGGAAATGGAAAAGAGAAGTAAAATAACATTCATTTTCTTGATTTTAATTGTTCTAAAAGATAACTATTAAAGCAGAAACGGTAGCAATGTATTGCGTTTGTGACATACATAAAAGGAAGTTATATGGCAAATGCAGCACAAAGAATTGGAGGGAAGAACTGGGACCATGCTCTTGAAGGCAGACTCTGATTAGTTTTAAATACAGATTAAAAACCCTAGGGCAGCTATAAAACAATGTAAAAGAGATATAAATAATATCAACAGAAAAAATGAAATAATTTTAAAATCCCCAATTAACCTAAGAGAAAGCAGTAAAAGAAAAAAAAAAGAAAAGAACAAAAAAAATAGCTTACAAGATGGTAGGTTTTAATCCAAACATATCCATAATTATATAAAATGTAAATGGTCTAAATACACAAATTAAAAGATGGAGACTGCCAGATTAACTTTTTTAAAAAAAGCAAGACCCAACTATATGCTTTTTGCAAGAAGCTCGTTTTAAATATAAAGGCATAAATAGGTTAAAAGAACAAAGGTGGAAAATATGTCATGCAAACACTAACCAAAATAAACCAGAGTCCCTATATTAACATTATACAAGGGAGACTTCAGTACAAAGAATATTATCAAAAGATAAAAAATATATATTGTTTAATTGATTAAGAAGTCAATTCTTCAAGAAGATATAACAATCCTAAACATGTATACACCCAAAAACAGCTTCAAAATGCATGAAGCAAAAACTGAAAGAACTGAAAAATCGATAATCCACAATTTTACTTGGAGATATTAACATTCCTCTCTCAGTAAGTAATAGCAAAGTAGGCAGAAAATTAATAAGAATTTATAAGGCCTACACAATATTATCAAATTAACATAACTGACAATTATGGAACACTCCAGCCAAAAACAGCAGAATACAATGTCTTCAGGGCACATACAACCTAAGTGCCTATTAGGCAATATAGATCATATTCTGGGCCAGTCAACATTAACAAATCTAAAGAAATACAAATTATACAAACTATGTTCTCAGAAAGACATTCTGAAAATACTCAAATACTTGGAAATAAAAACACACATAGATAATCCATAAATCAAAGGAAAGAAATATCAAGAAAAATTAAAAACTATTTTTAACTGTAAAAAAATAAAAATGCAGCATAAAATTTGTGGGATATAACAAAACATTGCTTAGAGGAAACTACAGAGCATTAATTCCCTATATTTTCAAAGCAGTCAAGTCAGGAAGTCAGTCATCTAAAACTTTAGCTTAAGGGAAAAAAAGAACAAAGTAAACCCCAAAGAAATGAGAAAAAAGTAATAAAAATGACATCAGAAATTACTGACATTGAAAACAGAAAAATAATAGAAAAACTAAAAGCTGATTCTTTGAAAAGATTAATAAAATTCATAGACTGCTAGTTAAGTTGACCAGGCAAAAAAGAGAAAATTCATTTTACAAAGTCAGCATTACCCTAATGAAAGATGTTTACCTAAGAGAAATAAAAATTTATATTCACATGCCAAAAAAAAAAAAAACAACTCTGTACATAATGTTTAAAACAGTTTTATTTATAATTGTCAAAAACTGGGAACAACCCATAAGTACTTCAGACAGTAAATAGGAAAAAATTCAACCTATGGTACATCCATAAAATGGAATACTACTCAGCAGTACAAAGAAATAAATTAGTGATACACGTAACAATATGAATAAATTTTACATGCACTTGCTAAGTGATGGAAGTCAGACCCAAAAGGTAACATATTGTATGATTCCATTTAGATGGCATTCTAGAACAAAACTATAGAAATCGTAAACAGACTGGAGGATTGCTTATAAAGGGGACACATGAGGAGTAGCTGGAGTTAATGACCTATTCTGTATGGTACAAGAATAACAGACATACAACTCCACAAATTCATCAAAAGTCATAGAACTGTGCCCACAGAGTGAATTTTATTATATGTAACTTTAAAAAACCAAAATGAGGAGCGTTCCCCAAGTGGAAGACCAAGTGTGACAAATGAAGCTGACTGTATTACAAATGAATCATATAACCACACTGAAGGTGTGAGGGAAAAAAGAACCTTTTTTAAATTACTTTGGGAAAGAATATGTTGACTTTATTTTTAGGCTAAAGACAAAAGAACAATACACATATCAAGATCATGTAGCCTCTGATAAGACACAGAGGACACATATGTGGCATCCTTACCAAAAATGTATACCCTCAAGTTAATCATAAGAAAACATCAGAAAAAAAAAAAAAACAAACTGAGGGGCATTCCACAAAATAACTGACCTGTATTCTTTAAAAGTGTCAAAGTCATGAAAAACAAGGAAAGGCTGAAAAACTGTCACAGACTGCAGACTAAGGAGACATAACTAAATGGGATCTGGATTGGTTCAGGGAACGGAAAAAAGACATTAGTGAAAAGTCTGGAAAATGCCAAATAAAGTCTGTAGTTTAGTAACATTAATTTCTTAGTTCTGATCACCATGCTATGGTTATGCAAGATGTTAACATCAGCAGAAGCTTGGCGAAGGCCATACAGGAACTCTCCACTATTTTTGCAACTTTTTAACTTAGTCTAAAATTATTTCCAATAAAACTTAAAAATTATATAGATGAAATATATATTTATGGACATGAAAGAGCTTCACAATATACCAGGAGAAAAAGCAAATCACAAAAAGGCATATATAATATGCTTATCAAAACAAGTGTGTCAAAATATACACACCATTTATGGTTCAAATGTGTACAGTTTATATGTATATACTTACAGTATATGTGTATATATACTAATATAATATTTCACATTCAAAGTATAAACTGATACCAAAGTGTTTTCATTTGTTTCTCAGAGTGGGTGGGATTGTGGATGGTATTTTTTATTTTTCTCTTTTTATTTTCTAATCCTTCTGTCATTAATTCATTTTACTGTGTATTTCCTAACTTTTATCATTTTAACATTTATGTGGAATCCAAGGACACAGCTGAGTTGAGGAACCAAAGAAAATGCATCTTGAGGATTCACCTCTAATGGGTGTGGTCAGAGATCCTGTGACTGCTGCCTTCTTTGAAGCCAGTGTCTGTTGTTTTGCCTAGAGCATCTGTCATGTGATGTTGCACCTCTGTCCCCTTCTCTGCTTTCTATCTCCTACCAGGTGGCCATCCTCTAGTGATGGGGTTTCTGAGATTTTCTGTTCCCTCAAATATGCCATCCACCAGAATTCCAAGACCCACAGGTCCTCATGGAAGCCCAGAGCAGAGATGTCCCAAGGCACCCAAGAAAGTGTGGGGAGATGGTTGTTAAACCCTCGACCTCCCTGAAGCAGAGAGAAGCAGCACCAGCCATGGTCCAGGCACTTCCTTTCTGATAAAATAAGGATGATGGACTATAAATGTGATGTGTATGTTCTGACCCTAAAAGAAAGCCAAATGTTTCATTCAAAACTTTCTACAATCTGAGGGCTCATCCCTAAGAAATAATGGGTTTTTCCAGAGACTGACATTTTTTTAAACCATTCTCTTTGGGAAATGATTCTGCCTGTTCAGATTTATAGTAAGTTTAATTTTAGGTCCAATATTCGAAGACTTCACAAGAGAAAGCAGATGGTAGAGGCTAAGCCGGGGCTTCCCTAAGAGAGGATGGAGGCAGAAAGGAGGCCGAGCACCATATTAGAGCAACCTTTCATTACATGACTCCTAAAACAGTGGACAGGGGCCCTGGACCTTTGGAAGTTCGAATCCAACTTCTCGGAGATTTATTTTTCCTTTGAAACAATTTCTGGCAACTTTTGATCTTCTAAACTGAAAAAAAATCAAAGAAATCTGTTTCTCTGGAGTATTAATAGCAAATGAATTTCTGGATGTGCAAAGTAGGAAAGGAACATAATAGCATCTCAGTTTTGTGCATCTTCAAAATAAACTAAACACAGTTTTATTAAAAAAAAAATAGGATCAGGATACTCTACAGATTTTTGAAGGGATGGAATAAACCTCTTTGCAGAAGAAAAGAAGACATGAAATTTACCTTAACAGACGTTCACTAGGCTCTTGTCCATTTAATACATACAAGTAGGGCTGTCAAAAGGGATCTGTACTTAAAAGTCAGGAGTAAAAATATTTAATCATTCGAGGAACTTGCAAGCTCAACTATTTTCACCAATATGGGCAGTGCTTCCTTTACCCTGCTATGATGTCATAACCACCTCTTCCCCAAAGCACAAGGATATTACAGAATCCAGACTTTTCTGATGAGCAGACGTCTGGCCAATATGCATGAAAACCTGAGCAGCATCTTCATGTTCCCATAACCCATACTCCATCTTTACTGCCCCTATCTGGTAGTAAGTATAAGGTAGTAGTGGGCGGCACGTTATATTTAGCTGGGGCGTAGATGGCAAGGCACATGTGTGTACAGAAAATAGTTATGGAGGTGCGAGTATGAGCCAGATGCTTCTCTAAGGCACTGGAGGCACAGCAGTGCCTGCAAACTACTACATAAGCTAATTTCTGATTGTGGCATGCGCTGTGAAAGAAATATGATGATGTAGAGAGTTCTGGGGGGCAGGTGCTAATTTAGAGAGGATCTGTCAGAAGAAGAGACTCTGGGCCAAGAGCTGAAAGATGAGATGCCTTCCCTTCAAAGAGCTAGGGAGAAGGGGACAGTAAGTGCAAAGGCCCTGAGGCTTCACAGCAGCCCCCGCAGTATCCTCTCGGCACTTACCTTTCCAGCACACACCCACGGCGCTCTCCTGCAAGCACCAAGGGTCTCTGCCCCAGGGCTCTCTACTGGAGGGTGCCTTGAACAGGCCAGAAGTGCCGGGAAGTTAATTTGTCCAAATCCATGGAATATACAACACCAAGAGTGAACCCTGATGTAAACTATGGACTTTGGGTGATGATGTGTCAATGCGAGCTCATCAACGGTGACAAACGCACCACTGTGTGGGAGATGTCCACAGTGAGGGAGGTCGTGGGGGGCGGGGGGTACAGGGAATATAAGGAAACTCTCTGTACTTTCCATTTAATTTTTCTTTGAATGTAAAACTGCTCTTAAAAATGAAGTTTATTAATTTAAAAAAAAATACCACAAAATTTATCCAACAAAACCTGGATTGGGTAGAAATAGCACCCATAAAAGAAAACTCCAACAGAAGCTTATAATTTGTAAAACTTTATAAAGACGAAAAAAACTGATCCATGAAACCGATGTTCACTGTAAAATCTACGTAGAAAAGAACTGCTATTGATGAAAGTGGAAGAAAATCAGGACCTATTTAACTGTGTTCTACAGAAAAGTAACCAATCAATTAAGTTGGATTGATAAGTTTGTTCTAATCTCTCACTGTAAATGCATCTGTCACAGAATTCTGGGTCAGTACGGTAAGGTCCGCACGTCCACAGGATCAAAATGGCGGGGTCCAAACTCCCTGTACCGAGTATTTATGATTTGGGGTGAATTTTAAAATTCCAGACCCTGAAAACCATGGGGCTGAACAGCGAAACCAGACCTGGGAGGAGCGATGTGGCAGAGCTTAGAGCAACTGCAGGGACACAGAAGTGACTCATGTGCTGGGGTGGGGTGCTTGCATGAGGCCTCACTGACGACATGACATGTGAGCTGAGTCTCGCAGGATAAGTCCAGTGGCTCCAAGATGACAAGCAGCAAAACAGTGCCCTGGCTTAGACACAGAGGAGAGGTGGAGAAGGGGGGTCCAAAGGCCTGCAAGGTCTCACATCTTGGGCTTTCTCCTACCAGCAGTGGGAGCCACTGAACACAACTGCGTGAAGGGCCAAGTGCAGGGTGTGAGGCTAAAGGGCAGAGAGGCCAATGAGGAGGCGGGCAGTTGTGCAGAGTCAGGATGGTGGCAAGCGCTGCCGAAAGGGAAACTGAGGCAGTGGGATGGACAGAATTCAGAGGAGGGGAAGAGAAGGGAGTAGGAGTAGGACCCAAGACTGTCTCCCTAGGATTGGCCAGTGTTGGCAGGGGTGGGGAAGTTCCATGACCCAAGAGTGGAAACGCAGGAAGACGTGAAAGTGGAACACACAAGATTGTTTTGTTCAGTTTTTTTTTTTGGTTTTTTTTTTTAGAAAAATGTTGGCATCAGAATCTTTCCAATAAAGTCTTAAGAATTAAAAACAAACAAACAGAACTGCTTCAATTACTACAGTACCTGGAAAGGTGTGGAGGGAGGTGGACCCCGCCCCACCCAAGACCGCAGTTACAAGGCCCCTGACCCAGGTCCCAGACTCTCTTTTCCGCTGAGGCTCAGAGATGGGCTATTTCCTGGCCCAGGGCACACAGCTGTGAAGGCGCGAGGACTCCTGGGACCCCGCTCTTCCTTCCACAGCCAAGAGGCTGAGGAGCAACGAGGATTAGCGTTCTTGGCTCTCATTCCTGCCCTGCTGTCCTTCTGGCTGAGGACATCTTGAGCCACATAAGGGCCTCGCCCCTAGCAGCCGAACTCCCCTAAATCTGCCTGTCCCAACCCCCTGGATCTTGTCCATGCTCTGGCTGAGCAAGTGCCCTGTGATGTGCTGGTTCTTTCCTCCACTAAGGTTAACACACCTTTGAAATGCCCCTTTCAGATGCCTCCTTCTAATATCTGCACATAATCTTAAGTATCCTGTAATCCAATCCCCATCCTGCTTTCTCTCATCTCCACGTAATCTTCCTTATGTCCCCTCCTCAATTTCAAATGCATAAAGGAAACTGTAAAACTCTTATTGTCAGGAGTATCTGAGATCTTGCTCCCCAGCATAGGCCATCAGTTTGGCTCAAATAAACTCTTATAAAAATTCTTTACATTTCCTATGGCGATAACACCTGGTTCGAGCCACAACTCTGCCCTAAGCCCACCGTGCAGCCTGTGGGAAATCACCGGCCCTCTCTCAACCACAGATCCTTCCTCCACGAATCAAAGGTCATGATGCTAATTCCACATCAAAATTCTATAAAGATGGAGGGAGGCAATTAGCAAATCTGTGTTGTATCCTGAAAAATCTATATGGGAATGCAAGAGACCCATGATCCTCTTGTCTGCCACTTTATCTGCCATAAGAAGCGATAACTCCCGTTACCATCTCCCACAGCCACCTTCAATCATGTGAGGTGTGAAGCAGGATGGTACTAAAAAGAAGCCCGGAATGGACAGGACCTAAGAAAAACTTGCCTCATATTTGTCCCATCTGACCCTCACTCAAAGCCTATTTTCTCTTCATTTGGGTATAATCAGAACAAACAAAACTGTTTCCCAGCTCATAGTACTTGAGAAGTAACAAATTAAAAGAGGGTGAGAGAATGAGAAAGGAAAACTTACCAAAAAAGATGAGACAGAAACACGATGAAAAACGGGTGTAAAAGCACCACTATCACAGCCTAGGGACATAGAGAAAAAGTGCGGGAAGCCTGAGGCCATCGCTGTGCAATTGCTGATGTTCCCAATATGACCCTGAGTCACCAAAAAATAAAAACAAAACAAAATGTTAAGTTAAGAACACTTTCCAGAAGGGCTGTTACACTTGCATGTCATCCATTCCATGGCTTTTCTTTAAACTGATTCATTCGTTTTACTCAAATTTATTTTCTTTAAAAAAAACAGAAAGAAAGAGAAAGAAAAAGAAAGAAAGAAAGAAAGAAAGAAAGAAAGAAAGAAAGAAAGAAAGAAAGAAAGAAAGAAAGAAAGGAAAGATACTACCCTAAACAGAATATTCATGTCAGTTACCATAAATAGAAGGTTACATTAACCACGATGCAAAGAAAATAACGTTATTAAAATCTAGCTAGGCAAGGCTGCTTGCTTAGAACTGTGAGTGATGGAGGGATGGAGGAAGGCTGGGAAAGAAACTCACAGAGAAAGCAGGGACGTTATTGGTAGTGGTCTAGATCAGTGCTAAAAACATGCTCCCAAAAGCTGAGACTTTCCCCTTGACGTAAACAGGAGGGCTGAAGTGTAATTAAAATTCATAAATTACTTTCATGTGAGTTAATATTATTTGAGTATTGCTCTAGAAAACAAACTTAAGAAACACAGCAACCAAATGAGAAGTGTTCTCCCTGTTTGGTTCCCAATTCAAACAAAACAACTGTAAAAAAGACGGGACTATCAGGGGAGTCTGACGGTAGACCAGATGGCCCCAGGAATCAAGGGTTGTCTTGCTAGGAGGTGAGGCATTGGCATTGTGGCAGCATAAGAAAATGTCTTTTTTTTTATTTTTTTTATTTTTAAGCAATGCAGGGGTAAAATGACAAGATAAGTGAATTTGCTTTAAAATATTTCAGCAAAAGAGAAAAATAAAGGATAGACAGAGCAAATGTGGCAAAATCTTGATAGTTGCGAATCCAGGTGATGGGTTTTTGAAGGTTCATTGTACTATTCCCTCTACTATAAACTGTTTGAAAATCTGCAAAATTAAAAAGGAAACACAAAAAATTTAACAGGAAGACCCCCCGATCACTGGCCACCATGGCTTATAAAGCCCATGGCATTTTGAGAAGGTGAAGGACTCTCATCTGAGAGTCAAACCCCAATTTCTATGCACTTTAATGAACATTTTATATACCAGAAATTTGACCATTTTGAATTACTGTAAGCCAGACTCTACAAAAATAAATAAAAATAATGATGGAAATCCATACGTAATGACGGGGAAGGTGTCCAAGACAGATTCCTGAGTGGGAAAACATGCAGTAGGAGAGGGCGTCTGGCCCAATCCCACTCACGTAAAGCTGTGAAGGAAACCACCCCCTACGAGTCTATAGGCCTAGAGAGAGTCTGGAAGCCGGGACGCGAAGCAGAGCTGTCTCAGGATGGGGAGGGTCTGCTGGCCTCTGCTTTCATCTTTTTGCTCGTCTGTGCTGTGTAAGATTTTATCTATTACAGTTGACTAGATAATATTCCCATAATCAGACAAAAGGCTATTACGATGTTGAGGAACAAAGAAGAAGTCAGGAAAACATTTCTATCTATAAAATGAAATTATTTAAATATATACAAGGCTGCTTAACAGAAAATTAAATTTCCGTTATTACCACCGTTGCCTGTGACACTGCACATTCGCTGTCGGTGTCTGGAGAAGGTGCTAGAACAGACCTCCTGTAAGCTGATCTCAACACAGGGGACTTTGAGTGAGTCTTAGGGAAGCGTGTCAGGTTTCCTTGACTTCACCACTTTGCTCATGCATTGCCCCCCTTCCTGGGGTGCTCTCTCCACTCTTCTATGGTTCCTTGTCCCCTTCCTTTCTGGCTCAGCTCCAGGAGCCCTGCTCTGAAGCCCCAGCCCACCTCTCCTCACAGAGCCCCAGCACGCATGAGCCGGGCTTCTCCTTTGGCAGATGTCGATCTCCAGTCCATGTGCAGGCACCAATCTCCCGCCCATAGTATTTGAGAGCCAGGTCTTCGTGGTGGGAAGGCCCCTGCACACCCCACTGGGAGCAGGGCACGGAGTGGAGAGCAACCCAGACCTGCTTCCCTGTCCCTGCTCTTCTCATTTGAGTGACCTGGGGAACTTACTGACCTTCCAAAGCTTCAATTTTCACAGCTGTAAAATGGGAATAAATGAAACTAATAACTACATACCGCCTTGGGAAATTAAATGAGATGATGCATATAGAGAGTTGGTAATATACAAGGCATTCCAATAAAAAGTAGTTATTAATGTTATTGGTACTGCATAAAAGTTTAATGATAATGATGATAGTATTAAGGACTTCGTTATCTTTCAAAAATCATTGGTATCTATTCATTCTGTTATTTGCAAGAATTTCCTAAGGAAATAATCAGAAATGTGTTCAAAAAATGCATGAATAAGGGTGTTCACAGTGTGGAACGGCGCACATGGGAAACCGTCTCCCACGTTCGCCACGCAGCTACCGAAAGTAACAAAGTATGTTCAGCGATGCAGGAAATGCCCGGTTTCGGCCAAACTGAAAAATCTAGCACCACGAGAGTAGAATATGTTTTTATCAAGTAGATATATGAGTGTGTGTGTGTATATATATTTATATTTATACATGTGATACGTACAGACACACACATGCGGAAAGAGAGGGAGATCTATCAAGAGAGAGAAACAGAGATCCCAAAAACCTCTAAAGAGAATTACTCCAAAAATGGTAACAGTGGTTATCGCTGGATTAAGGGATTGCAGGTGACTTTTTTTGTTTCCTCCTTTTCGTGTATTCGAATTTGCTAATTTTTTCTATAAGTAGCATATATTACTTGTGTGACACGTCTGTTATTTTTTAACTCTCTCCCCCACCGCAACCAACAATCATGTCCCTCTCCAAGAGTTAATGATAACAGGCTGTTCCCAGGCCCCCGCACTTGGGCTTCAAGAGCCTCCAAGGTCACTCAGCTGCCCCCCATCAACCCTTAGTGCCCATGTGGAAGAGCCTGGTATGAATGGACACGGTGGGTGAACAATTAGCCAGCTCTGGGCAGAGAAACTGCCTCCCAGAAGGCTCGCACAGGAACCATAACCTTGGGAATCAATAGGAATGCTCTCAAACTAATTCCCAGAAGCAGGGTCAACTAGAAAACTCAGTACCCAGGAATCGTCACCTCCTCCAGCATGTACCCTGACAGGCTGGATCCGAGGGTCCAGAAAGGGGACAAGCAGATAGGAAGGGACAAGTTTGGAAGACTGGACCCATTTAGTCCTCTCTCTCCCGCTCCCCCTTCTCCCCAACTCCTTACCCTCCCAACCCAGCTCTCGCCACTCTCTGTGGGCTCCTCCCCAATCTGTGCCACAACCCTAGTCACCACTGTGGAATTTTCTTCTCTTCAAAAAAATCTAGTCTCTTTTAAGACTCTTCCAGACAGATGACATGGTAAAATGTCAGAAATGAAAATATCATTTTACTCTCACACTTTCCAGTTGAGGAAACTGGTTCAAAGAGTTTAATCAACGTGTACAAAATCTCACACCCAGTAGGGGCAGAAGCCAAGATAAGAACTCAGATGCCTTTACTCCTACGCCAGGGTGATTTCATCCTCCAACATTCTACTTCCTGCCATTGACTGAAAGAAAGCCCAGTGTCATGCTTAAGAACATGGGCTCTAAGGCCGAATCCCTGGGCTCAAATTCCAGCTCTGGCACATACCGCCCGTGTGGTCTTGGGTGTCCCAGTTTTCTTATCAGGAAAATGGATATTATAATAGTAACTACATCATGGGTTTGTGTAAAAATGAAATGAGTTAAAGTATATGTAGAATAGGGCCTAGCACATGGTCAATGTTACGTAAGGCTCTGCTATTTTGATCATTTTGTCAGCCAATTAGTTGTGTCTATGGGAAAAGGTCAGAAAAAGGCAGAGATAAACCAGGTGAGCGAGCAGACGAAGCGCAAGATCTTCTTAGAAAGCAAGAGCCCTGCACCCCCATCTTCCTTGGGAACGTGGTACGGCCCAGGCCATCTGTCATTCATACCTGGAATATTCACTGAGCCAACAGAACAGAGTTCAGGAGCAGATGCTCACATATACGGTTACCCGGTTTACAATAAAGGTGAATTTGCCGTGCCCGGAGGAAAGGTGACCCACGCGTACTGCAGGGCCAAACTGGACGTCCACATAAAGAAGAAATTAATAGTTACCCCAACCTCAGACCATACACAAAAGTCAATCCTAGGTGGAACGTAGGCCTAAACGTGCAAGTTAAACCGTGAAGCTTCTGGAAGATAACATAAGAGGGTGTCCTCATAGCCTTAGGATAAGTAAAATTTTCTTAACAGGATATAAAAAGCAACGGTCATAAAGGAAATTTCTGACAAACTGGACTTCATTAAAATTAAGAATTTCTGTGCAATTAAAAAATTAAAATTTTAAAAACAATATAGGAAATAATATTCAACGGGAAAAATTCCTGTGACAATTCGGTCTTTTATCATTAGCACCTATAAAAATGTGCTTCCTCAAAAAAAAAAAAAAAAGAACTTCTGTTAAACCAAGGCACTATGAAAAGTCAGAAAGCAAGCCTAACTAATTCATATCCAGAATATATGAAGAACTCCTGTAACACAATAAGAAAAATATCAGCAACTCAATTTATAAAGGGCGAAAGACTTTAACAGGTACTTCGCCAAAAAAAGGATGTCCAAATGGCCAACACGCATAAAAAAAAAAGTGTTCAACATAAATAACTATAGAAATACACACTTAAATCACAATAATAAACAACTATACATCCACCAGAACAGTTAAAAAAATAATAGTAATGCCAAGTCTTGACAAGGATGTGGAGCTTCTGGAACTCTCTCTCCTATGTTGCTGCTGGAAATATGAATTGGCACAAGTACACTGGGGGGGGAAAATGGCAAGATTTTTTAAAGCTGAACATATATATAACCTTATAATCAAGCAATCCTACTCTTAGGTATATACTGAACGAAGATGTGTTCACAAAGATGTGTTCCAAAATACGAGAATGCCCACCGCAGCATTATGGCACAACTAGAAAAAAACTAAATATACATCCACAGTAGAATGAATACATATGTTGAGTAGTAGTCATACCATCGAATATATATAGCAATAAGGATGCCACAGAAAGGGGGCTGTGCAGACAGCCAGAGTTCTGGAATGGTACACCCACCCCCAGGCAGCTGCCGGACACTCCATCCCCAGGCAGAAAACGAGGGAGCAGAGAGAGGCTAATGAACCTGGGAATGCTACAGGAAGGACCACAGAGGAAGGGGCAGGACAAAGAAAGCAAGCAGGGGACTCGGGAGTTGTCTTGGGATGGCTTCCTTCCTGCCAAAAAGCAGAGCTCTGGATCTGGATCTAACAGCCCTGACAAGCCACCTTTGATCCCCTCACAATCTCGCATGTGTGCACCTCCAGGGAACCCGACAAAACTCTACGCAAAGCTTGTCAAAACAAGGAGGGATGAGGCAGGCATTTGAGGGGAGTTTAGTGTGTG
>NW_024344378.1:8118595-8145590 GCF_902729225.1 Pteropus medius
TGTTAAGATATCTGGTACTGTATGTCATTAACAACCAAGTAGTAATTAAGATTTAAAAGTGAGACAAGAAGTCAGGAGACAGAGAACACAGGAATACTAGGGCCACACCAGCAGCAGGACGGAGGGGGTGTGCCCACCTGTGGCCCTTCCAGTGGTGCCCTGGGGATGGTGAGGTCACTAACTCATGAGACAGACAGGAGCTCAATTTTATCTGAGCCACGGTAATATCCTACCCATAGCCAGAGAGAACAGTTGGAGGCTCACAGTTATGGCTTCAAACCCTGGCCCTGCCACTTACCAGGTGAAGAAGCTCAGGTACACTACTCAAGTCCTCTGAGCCTCAGTTTCCTCGTTATGAATCAGGGAAGAACGCCTACCTCCCCCAGCTCACGCAGTAGTGCAGATTAAATGGGAAGCACAGCTCAACACAAAGCAGGCGCCTGAAAACAACTCACATTTACCCGACTTTTCTATGTGCCAGGCACTATCTCCTTCGCACATATCATTTCATCTAATTCTTGTCACTAATGGCTCTGGAACCCACTTTTCTGGCAGATGAGATTAGACAACGTAATAATCGCTGATCTCATAATCTTAGTCATACAGCTAGAGGCAGCATTTGAACTCGGGCTTTAAACTTTGGAGCACAGGCTCCTTCAATATGTGAGAGCTGTTAAGTCTTCATTTCCGTCAACTTGAATAATTAGCAAACTGTGATTTGGGCACAGACGGAGAGCCTGATGGGAAGACCAACTCTCCGGACACAACAGAGAGACGGATGCAAGGCAGGTGGCCTTTTCTCCACTGGGCAGAGACAGCACCAAGGAGCCCTTCACTCCAGGGGCCTCTCCCACCCGCTCCTCGATTAACTGCTCTGCCCACACTGGCTGGTCTGTCTTCACCTCCCTGACAGACTGCCAGTTTCCTGAGGTTAAGTCATCCCAGCCACACCCTCGGCCCCAGGTTAGCAATTTGGGTGTCCTTTTGGATACAGATTATCATTTCTGACTCCTCTGGAGGGATTAATAAAGTCTTGTAATTATGAGATTTTAATCTCTTTTTAAAAATATAATACACATACTCGGCATGCGCTTACACATGGATGGCTAGATACTTTCCAATGACTACTGCCAAGATTCTAGTTTTTGCTTTAGTCATCTCCCAGCTGAACTGCTGTAATTTGCTCTTGGCCGGTTCTCCATCTATCAGATCATTTGTTCTCTTCAAAATTTGGCCTCAAATTTAAGCATCAACTCTGCCCGGGCCTCTCAGTTACCACTGCCTGCTCACCTGTTGGGGTCACAGGCCCCCAGCTGCTGTCCCAGTTTGAAGGACTTCTCATATTAGTCTCTTAGAAATATGGCTCAACCAGCCTACTTCAATATTCCCCATACCCTGATGCCACTAAATTATTGTTGATGTCATCTTGTCACCCAGAGCAGTTTTTCCATAATCAAGTCTTCAAACCACTTACCTCCCACCTTCCCAACAGAAATATCAGCCATGCTCACTCTCCCTTCACCAGAGATACTCTCTGTGTGTTCAAATCCCCTTAGCCCGCCTGTTACTTTGGCAATCATTTAAGCTTGAAAGCATGATACATGGCTGAAACTATTGCTTAACAAAGCAATAAATCATGTCATCTTACATCATTCCCCTGATCCCATGCCTCAGGCTGCCGGACTCCGCTGCAGACTGTGGATCCTATCTTTAAGGCAAGAACGAGGGAATTTTTGCCTTTTGTTTTGTTTTCCCAAAGAGATTTAACATTTCCTGTTATGGGGCCAGTGCTTTCCTATGTTTGCCTAGCGCTCGTTCCTGCCTGCCTTTATTTCTGGCGTCCAAATGTAAATAGCTAACCAGAAAGACGGCAAGATGTATTAGTTTGCTAGGATTGCCATAACCAACTGCTACACACTTGGTGGCTTCAAACAGCAGACATTTATCCTCTCAAAATTCTGGAAGCCAGAAGCCCAAACTCAAGGTATCCGCTAGCTCATGCTCCCTCCAACGGCTCTAGAGGGAAACCCTCCTTTGCTCCTGCCAGCTTTGGGGTCCTCCGGTGTTCCCCAACTCGCAGCTGCATCTCTCCTTACCCCTCTTCCTATCCAGACACCAGCCATTGGACGTAGGGCTCATACTAAACCCAAGATGATGTCCCCTCGAGGTCCTTAACTAAGTACATCTGTGAAGACTGTTTCCAAAGGTCACATTGTAGGCAGACACAAATTTGGGGTATGGAAGGGTCTGCCCCAAGCTCTCGGTCTTTGAATGCCTTGCTTTGCATACATCCCTCATCTTTCTCCATGGGCAGCTGCAAAATGTTTCTTTGGTTGTAAAATATTTTTTAAACTACTGGGGGTATTAGGTTAAGTTTCAGATGATGTTACAGAAGCAGCTGCTTGTCAGTCTCCCGCTCTGTGAAACGGAGCAGCAGTGAGTGCCACCTTCTCCGGTGACTGAGGGGCAACCAAGCAAACCAAGGTGAAGGGCCTGCTGCCAAGGACCGGCCCAGGGGAGGCGCTCCGGCTGTGGGAGCTCAGCTCCCAGCCTCAAGTCTCAGGCCCGGCATTCCCGACGAACTGAACTCGCCCCTGAACAGACGGCAAATTAGAGCATGAAAATCACATGTTGATCATACCTTATCTGTAAGGTGAGGAAGAGGCAGAAGACAATAGGCCATGAGACTCTATTTCACTTCACCAGCTTCTCCAAGCTCTGCCCTGGGTGTTCCCCCAACTTTTCCCATCCTCTCCTGGCCCTGGCAGGTGTCACAGGTATTATGCCCATTCTGCAGGAGAAAGAACTGAGGCCGGGGAAGATCGGGGTAACTGGCTTGTCCAACATGCGTGTTAAAATCTTGGAGACCTCGTTTCAAGCCAAGGGCCATGGTGGAAGGCTTCCAGCTGGTTCCGGGGTCTGGACTGGGGCTCCAGATTGTCAGAGGTGCCCTGAGAGAAAGGAAACGTAAAATCAGCAGGAGGTGTCAGAGTCGGGCTCCTCCTACTGAGTCTTGTTTGCAAAGACCAAGTATGTTGAGTCCCAGGCCGTGTCGGATAATGTCACAACGGCAAAGTGAAAATGGAAAATGAAGACATCAAACCGGTTACTCGCTTTCATGAAGATTTTCTTTAAAGATGGGAATGCAATCTATTATTTCTTTTTTTAATTTAGTCACTTCTATTCATACATAGAGACACATGGAATTAGAGTTGGAGGGTAGTAACCAAGCCTTAAAAATAGCACCCCGCCCAGAAGAGAAATGTGATCTTAGGGGTCCCTGAGTCCAGAAAAACCCTAGACAATCCTCTAGCTCTCAAGAGCCTGAAAGTAATTCGTGGAAATCTTTATTTTAATCATTTTTAAGTCAAGAGGAGTCCCTTTCTTACCATCCCCTCCTTGACCTGTTTCGGCAGCATCCACAGCTCAGTTTTCGTGTACCAAACCCCAAGGAACTCAGAAAACCACCACAAGGGGTATTGCGGGGGGGCAGGGAGCCAAAATTCGATCTGCTATAACTTTATTTTCAATGCAGAACTCGATAAGCCAACCAACTCACGAAGAAGCAATCAACCCCCCACCCCACCCCCCGCCATTTTGCATTTGTTTTTCTGTCTATTTTGTGGCTGCTGGTTATGTGTGAGGAGAAACGAGAGCTTGTGTATAAACATCACGGTTGAACAAGGAGCATATTTCTTCTTCCCTCTCTGAATCTGTACCCTTCCCCTTCTCACCAGTGCTACAATTTCCTCTGGCACTTGAGACAGACATATGTTATTTTCAGTTCCACGACTTTCTAGTTCACTGTATCCCCGCACACATGGCCCAGGAACTGCAAATATAAATACATGTGGGCGTCTGCATTCCAACCGCTGGACCCTCGCCACTTTTTTTTAATGCAATGTAACTCAAGTGGATTGTCATCGCAGCCAAGCGGCGTGACAAAGTCTTCCAACAAAGTCAACATTTTCCAAGCCCAGGCCTCTAACCTATCCCCAAACTCCTGCTGTTTGTCACCTTCCTCCCCCACCCCCAAATCGACAAACACACTGGGTCCAGTGGGGCAAAATTCTATAATGTTCTCTTATTACTCTTACCTGATGATAAAAAAAAAAAAGCCTAATAAATAAATACACAGACCTTCCCCACCAGTACTACACAACGCAACAAAAAACCCACAACAAGCTTCACCTCTGGATACTCTGAGAGTAAATAAGAGATTATTTGCAAATTCAAATGTGCTGAATTTCAGGTAGCAGCGGGCTTGGGCCGGGTGCCAAGCTGTGGCAATGGAGGCCTTTTAATATCCATTCCCCGCCAGGCACTGTCCGCTGGAGTATGTAACCAGAGCCGAGGTCTGGCAGTGGCACACAGACACAGAGATAGATGTTGGATTTTCCTCCCAGATTCAGAGAATCTGCAGATGACGTGGTTCATAGGGGACGATGGACAGAGAGTAAGGCTGATGATCATAAATGCAGCAACTTTCATTTCATCTGTGCTTCCTACTGGCCATGCACCTTATCTCATTTTCATTTCATAAATAATTTTCCCCACTTTTAACAGACGGGGAAACTCAGACTAAGACCGCTGAAGCCTTCTGCCAAGATCTTGCCCCTGTGAATCTAAGACCATGCACCTACTATTGCTGCTGAACGAAACAGCTGGACCTATCAGGTGCGGTGTGCATGTCATATTAGTTGTTTAATCCCCCAAAACCTGAAAAAATAGGTACTTCACAGATGAGAGGCTAAAGCTCAGAGAAGATCGGTGACCTGCCCAGGGTTATCTGAATAATACATGGACAAGGGTTGAACAATGTGGTCTAACTCCAAAGCCCAGGCTCTAAAACATGAGGCGACAAGCTTTTTCTATAAAGGGTCAGAAAGTGAATATTTTCGGCTGTGCAGCTAATCCAGTCACTGTCACAACTAGGAAACGCTGACCCTGCTTGAAAGCGGCCACAGACGATATGTAAACGAATGGATGCGGCTGTGTTCCAATCAAACTTCTTTCACAAAAAAAAACGGCAACCGGGTAGATTTGGCCAATGGGCAGTAGTTTGCTGGTCCCTGTTCGAAAACACTGCACAGACACAACACACTCTTGGTCAAGGCCAGGAATCACTGGGCACCAGCTGGAGGTACGGAAACCAGCACATGCCTTTGCCATCCCTGACCTCGCCTCCTATCACTCTTCCCCTTGCTCTCCTATCTCCTTGCTGCTCTGCAAGCACACCTGGCCGGCATCCTACGGCCGCAGGACCTTAGCACTTGCTGTTGGCCCTGTCTGGAGCATCCTTCCTTCCAGCTCTCTTCGTGACTCAGTCCCTTACCTCCTCTTTGCTCCACTCCAAACTTTTGGTTGGGCCTTCCCTGACTACTCCATCAAAGCCTACGAACCACATCCAGGTCAGCCCTTCCTCTCTCCCTCCCCCGCTTTCTTCCTCTCCATAGCACTTACCGCCGTGTGAATATACGATCATTTTACTAAGAGATTTTGCTCATTTTCTGTCTGTACCTCCCACCATTAGAATGTAAGCTCCGGGAGAATAGGCCTTCTTGATTTGTCTGTTTTGGTCACTGCAATATATCCCCAGATCCTGGACTAGTACCTGGCAGAGTGAGTGCCCAGTGAACATTTGTTGAAAGACTTAATAAATTAGGGACTAACGGGAACTCGACCTAGAGCGAGCAGAGCTTTGCCCTGGCAAAGCTGCCCTGGAGTGTGGGTACTTGGCTGTGATGACTGCTGGGCCCACTGAGGCACTGCCCAGGGTGCAGTCGGGGGCCCTAGCGCATCTCAGCAGCTTGGCACATCTCGACTGACCATACGGAGCACAGCGGCAGTGGGGGTGGGGACATCTGTGGAGGAACAGCAAAGCTGAACCATCGCCATGTAATTTCCCAGGCCTCGTCTTCCCCACGCTGACCTCTGTCCGTCTCAGTGACCACCTAATGCTTCTAAAGCCCTTTTAACTCACCCTTCCTCTGGGCACGATATTATCTTTCTGGAAGGGAAACATCCGACGCCCTGTGAGAGGTAACGGATGATTCAGGAGGCAAGCTTGGAGACGTTTCTCAGCAGCCCCACCAACCCCATCTCCGCCCTCGGCTGGGGGGAGCCATTTGGGTCTGTAACCTGACACTCCGTTTTACAAATGAACTAATTTTCCATAGGCACCTTCAAGCTGGGAAACATCCCAGAGGTGGACTAACCTTTAACATTAGGTGTAATTAAGAATTAGCCATGTCACATAACCCGTGAAGCCCCGGAGAGCAAAGATAATCAGCTGCCCCCACTGTGAGCTGTTTTCCATTGCAAGTCCCCCACGGGCAGCACCAGCCTTGGGACCTGCAAGGCCCTGTACTGAATGTGTAACACCCAGGACCCCAGGTGGGGCCTTCCACAGCCAGAGCAGGCAGGGGAGATCTACCTCCTTCACTCACAGTGTGGTCACTGAAAAGAAAATCCCAGCCCTTGGACAGAGCTCCCCGTGGCCTGGTCTATGAATAGCCTCCTCATATAATGTCTCTCTTGTCACCCCCATTTTATAGATGTGAACACTGAGGCTGACAAGTTCAATGATTTGTCCAAGGTCCCCAACTAGGAAGTGACTGAACCAGAATTTGCACTGGCACCAAAGCCCACGAGTTTAATCATGACACCTCAGAATTTCTTAAGTCGCCTTTCTGAATCAAATTGGGAGTTCATGTATACAGGTATGGGATGGGGGTTTTCCTATTGTTTCATCATAAGAACAAAAACAATCTCTTTCATCCATGGTGGACAGGGCTAGTGTTTCCTTTCCCAGGCCTTAGTGTAAAACTGATGGTGAGGGTTGGAACGGGGGGATGGAGGTGAGGGGTGGTGCCGAAACTCCAAGAGGCCCCAGTGACAGCTCCGGGGCCTCCTTGTCCACCACAGCCCCCTGCCGTAACTTGTAAAGGCCCAGGGTGGTGGCGGGTAGTCTCATCAGACAGCACCCCTGCAGCGCTGCCCTTCCCCTGAGAAAGTTAAAATAAAGGCCAATGTGGTGGTTCCTCAAAAAATTCAACACAGAATTACCATACGATCCAGCAAGTCCACTTCTAAATATAACCCAAAAGAAATGAAAGCAGGGATTCAAACAGGTATTTGCACACTCACATTCAAAACAACACTATTCACAATAGCCAAAAGGTATAAACAACCAAATGTCCATTGACAGATGAATGGATACACAGAATGTGGTATACGCAAACAATGAAATATTATTCATCCTTAACAACAAATGAAATTCTGACACAGGCTACAACATGGCTGAACTGAAAAGACATTATGCTAAGTGTAATAAGTCAGACACGAGAGGACAAATGTTGTATGATTCCACTTATATGAGATACCTAGAATAGTCAAATTCATGGAAGCAGAAGTATCAGAGGTTACCGAGGGCTAGGTGGAGGTGGGTGGGAGTTATCATTTAATGGGTACAGAAATATGAAAAAGTTCAAGAGATGGACTGTGGTTGCACAACGATGTAAGTACACTTAATGCCACTGGACTATATACTTAAAAATGGTAAAAACAATAAATTTTTGTTACATATATTTTACCACAAAACAAACAATCAAGGGGTAACTACATCCATCAATCAGCCTGGTGGAGTTGCTATGAGCTAGAAACAAAGTTCAGAGCCAGGAGGCATGCAGCCTGGGAAGCTGACTGCCCGCTAGTTACCATGCTGTGCGCCCCAAGCAGCATGGCAGCCTCTCGGAGCCAACCTTTGCCCAAGAGCCAGAAGGCCTCCCCAGAGATTGGGAAGGCTTTGGTTACTTACATCTAAGTAAACGGCAGGGGAGAATTAAACTGACCCAGGAGAGTAGGGTATCCCACTCTTGTGCCACAATAGGTATCTTTTCTTTTCCATTCATTCAAAAAATACTTTGTGAGCCCTTACAATGTGCCGAACGCTCTGCTGGGCACACACACCACACGCACAGAAAGGCATTCACCCTCACAGCAACATCTCAAGCAGGAGTTATGGTGCCCATCACAGGCAGGGAGCAGAGAGGCTCATTAACTAATGATGGAGTAGAGATTCTTACACAGGCCGTGTCTGTATCCAAATCCTATAGAGATTCTTTCAACTAACCAGCATCTCAGGAGAGAGACAAGAATCTCACCCAAAAATAAAAATAAAATAAAACTAGGGTGGGGCATCATCATGGTAAAGAACTGTCTGCCCCTTTTGCCCCACAGTTCAGCGATTTCACCGACATCCAAGTACAAACAGATACCTGGATGAGAACGGTCCCCTCTCCAAGGGAACACAGTCTCACGGGTACGACCTCAGAATTGTTACTCCTATTCCCTCTACAGAACAGAAGCATCGCCTGGGTTCAAATCCAGTTTACAGTCCAACTAAAGAAAGATGAAAGAGTCCAAAGCCATCTGAGAAACCCATTTGGCAGCACTCTGGGCAGTCGTCTACATTGTTCTTCACTGTCATGGCACCCAGCTCAGCCACTGACTTGTTGGGTGACCCTAGGCAAGTTCCAGGCTCTCACTGTCCCCATGTGAGTACTAAAGAAGTGGATCCCATAACCGGAAGACCCCTTCCAGCCCCAGTGCTCCCAAGGGAAGAAAGTCACCTGTCCTAATGGAAATTCCCCTCTCCCTAGTCCTTTCCTCTTCAAGGCCGGGTGCTTCTGAGCCACCGCCCGAGAGGGATGTGCACAAATGTGGGAGTCCTGCTCAGCCAGAACGCCCACCTCACACAACCGACACCCAGCCCTGTGTGGGAGCCCCGTGTGGGGGCCCCGTGTGTACTTTCTCTCACGTCCGCTGGGTGGGCCCAAGGGAGAGGGATGTGGCCTCCCTCTTGGCCCAGGGTACTTGACTGTTAATGATCCCCGGGCACACTTCCCCCACCCTGTCCCCGGAGACATTTCCAGAGTTGTTTTATGAGCGAGGCTGGGGAAATCTATTAATGAGAGCGGTAATTGTTACCTTTGGGCACCAAAGGCTGATTTACAACGGTTAATGCCTCAGATTCCAAAGGCATAAATTTCAGCTTTTCCACCATTTTGTCTGGAGCAAAACAAAACAGAGGAAGATTACACATCCAGGGCTACAGATGTTTGGCTGCACAGAGTGTTTTTCTAAGATGAGATCTGGGGGGCAGGGGGAGTTGTTTAATCGAACTGACAACATAGCATCACCAATGCTTATGAAGCCATACACAACCTACATCGGTGGAAAACCATTCGAAGGATGTGTCTTAGGAGCAAGGACTACAGGGTGGAATAATGAAACTGGGCAGCAAGTTGGCCTCCACCAGCCCCTCGCTCTGTCCTGACTGGGCTGAGCACTTGGTCAAGCAAGTAACATAGCTTCCGAAGTCGCCTCTTCACCCTCAGAGGTGGCTGTGCCTGGGCAGCTCAGCCACGCTCTTGGAGTCCATGGGGGGAAAAGACTGAACGACTAGGGAGAGGTGACCCCATTCGGAGGGTGATCAGCTATCTGTCAGAAGAAAAAAAACACTGATCCCTTTTCCTTCTAAATGAGGATCTGGGGGAGTTAGAAACTCAAAAAAGAATTCAGTTTTTGGGATTCATCCAGTCAGACTTTCCAGAAACTCCTGTAAGGTTTATAAAGAAATAGTAATTTATTCCCCAAAGGAAAGAGCTACAACTGGAGCAGAAATAACAACCCCCACCCCTCGACCTCCACCCCTCGGCTGCTGTTAGAAAGCTAACTTCCCATCTTGGCTGACAGATGCCCCATCCGAGGCTTGTAGGTGACCTTGGCACCACACAGGTACCAGACAGCCCTGGTTCCCGCCCCAAATCTGCTGTTCAGCTGCCCCATCAGAGATCTGCGTCTGAGACATAAAGTAGCACAGCCCAAGTGCTATGTCTAGTTGTATTATTATTCAAACAGCCCCTGGGAGTCCGATCATTCAACAAATATTTACCGCATGTCCGCTACGTGCAAGGCACAGTACAAACAGGCCTAAAGGAATTTCTGGCCCACGCTTAGGCTAGTTTTGAGTGAGAGTTTAGTAACAGCTCATCCCTGTCTCCTGTATGATTCTTTATGATTTTCAATCTCGTTATCATATTAGAAAAATCTCAACAGCTCAATAAAGTGGATGTCCTCATCCCTACTTTATGGAGGAACAATATAACATTCAGAGAAGCACAGTGATTTGCCCTGGGTCACCCAGCAAAAAAAACAAAAAAAACAAAAAAAAAACGGCAAAGTTGGTACCTGAATTCATGTGTCATGGTCACTGAAAAGGGACTTGGGGTCAGTTAAACCACTGCCCTATAAGAGTATCTGGACCGTGTGGGTCCAAGTGTCTTTGTTCCTGAAAAGCGCCTTTGAAAAAAAATTAATTCTGAATGGGATTGCATATGTGTGTATGACTAGAAGGAACCACTGCCCCTGCCCTGTGCGAGAACCAATTTTGAGGACAAAACAAGAGCTACCACTGAATTTCATTCTTAATTCTAGCATTGCCATCGAGCCTCAAAAAGTCTGGGCTGGAGAAGGCTGTAAGGTACTGACCCCTTGTTTTAGGAATGGGGAAACTGAGCACAGAAAAGGTGCCAGGCGCCTCCACTCATCGAGTCAGAGCGGGCTCTCAAACCCAGGTGTCTAGGTCACTGCACTTTCCCCTTCACCAGCCAGGATGCTGGTGAAGAATCAGCTCAGAGTAAAACGTCCAAATTGCTTCAGAGCTCTCTTCTCTTCCCTTCGCTTGGGTTTTTTTTCCCCTCTCTCCATCCAGGATGGAAGGCAAGAAGGAAGCACCTGGGCCCAGAACAGTCCCTCCTCCCAGGAGGAGGAATATCTTAGGACCACTGCACCGGCACTATGGGAAGAGGAGGGTCCTCAGCTAAACTGGCTTGAGCTTCCTCCCCCAGCCCAAGCAGAGGCCTTTAACAGGGAGGAAACGCTCCTCCCTGTGAAGCAGGGAAATGGGACAGAGCAGAGAGGCTGGGAGCAAGTGAATGAAGTGCCTGGGATTTCTGGATTGGCTCCTCTGACGTGCAAATAAAAACTTTCTCCAAACTAAGTTAGTGTGAACTTTCTAGCCTCTCTTGCCTGAGAAGCTCAGATACAGCAAAAAGCAGAGCATGTGTTTACTGCACCCTTATTCTGCACCCATGGCAGACCCTGCTAATCAATTGCAGCCTTCTAATCCACTAACTGTGGGCTGCCAACACCAATCCAATGGAGCTGGAATGTGAAAAGAATTCTATTTCTATGCTGGCTATGGAAGATCTCACTTACATTTGGGTCTTCTTACATCCCTTTGTTTTTAGAAATTAACTGCACTGACTCTGCCTGATTTTGATAGAGCCATCAATCGAGGGGCCACATCTACCTCCTCCAAGATGGCCAGCCAATCAGAGTACTCCATGTGCAATCCCTAGCACTTGATTTGGGAGGACATGTGACCCAAGTCAGCCAATCAGGGTTTGTTACAGAGATTACGACAGATGAGGGCGGAGGAAGCTAGCATCTCTCTGTCTAGGGCTGTTGGCCACAAGGAATATGTAAATCTGGAGCTTAGATTAAGAATTGAGAATGAGGACAACACTGGGGAAAGCAGATCAGAGACAGGAACGAGAGAGACAGGCCCTGCTGACATTGTTTAAACCCTGGATGAAGCCAGGTCTACCCCATGAATTTTTAAGTATATAATGGAAGTCAATAAATGTCCTGTCCTTGCTGGGGAATCGCATAACTCAGCTTTGCTGAAGCTGGTGGGGACTGGCACTGTTGGGGCTGCTCTGTTCATCCTGCCTTGCTCTGTGGATGCATCTGCATCTCTGCATCCCTAAGCTCTTTTCATAAACTGGTCCTTCCTAGGGAAGAGCTCGAATGGCTCCATGTAGATCCTTTGCAAGAACTCCACCTACCACATTAGAAGCAGCCCCAGGTACTCTCAGAGCCTAGGTCTTCACAAGCAAAATGTCAACAAGTAGGTAAGGAAAAGGTAGGCCAGGATGTAACTAAGTCTTGTGTTTGAAGGGGGAAAAAAATTCACTGTTGGACAAGAAAAAATAGATGACAAAATAAATAGGCAGGTAACTGGATGGTGCCATAGCTGCATGTACTTGGTTTAGTGGGTCATAGGTTCACAGGCCTGGTTTGGGGATTAACAGTGCTGAGCTCCTCCCATCTACCTGCCTTTCCCAGATGACATGCTAAATGATTTCAGGACATTGCCACATACCAAGTACTGGTCAGAACATCTGCAGTGTAATCAAGTTTGAGTATAGTAGAAAGAATTAACAAAAAGGACAGTCAAGAGCTAGCAGCATTTACCAATTTCTTCCGGAAGAGATGGATGCAAGCACATGCTTCTCAAAGAGTGCTACTTTAAATCTAGGTCTTCCTGCCTCTAGAAGGAATGAGATCCCCATCCATACAGGTGTTCAAGTAGAAGCAATTGGATTAGTCTACCTCTGAGACCTTGAGTTATTCGGTATTCTTTGGGTTGCCACAACATAAACACAAGTCTAAGAATGGAGAGCGAGGTATGTAGGTTCATTTAACTAATAGTCTGAGTGGCCTTCAAGCATGGCTGAATCCAGATACTCTAACAATGTTGGAAGAACTCCTTTTCTCTCCATGTCTAAACTGTTTCCTTTCTGATTGCTTTATTAACAGACGGGCTTCCCCACGTGACTGTTCATAAGTCCAGGCTTAAATGCTAATATAAGAAATGTGCCTCAATCCCAACAGTCCCAAGAGAAATTTCGGGATTCAGCCTCATCTTATGAGTTTAGGTTGCCTGTCCCACCCCTGAACCATTCACCATGGCCAATGGGGAGTAGAATGCTCTGAATGGCCAGCCCTGACTCATGTGTTCACTCTGGATCAGGGAGTGATATCAATCCACTCAAATCTAATAGCCTGAGAACAGAAAGGGCAATTTTCTCCCAGGGGAGGGGAAATGGGTTATGTTTCTCAGTGAAGGTTGAAATGGATGCTGAGCCAGTAAATAGAAAACAGAATAATAAAGCACCATCTACAGTTACCTCCCACCATACCAGATTCTGTGACTTGCTTGGCAAGACCTCTTAACCACGAATTTCTTTTTGCCTTGCCTATGTGACATCATTTTCACTAACCCTTTTTGCATTCCTGTGTCCTCCAGCCACAGACAAGTGACTAGGCCTCAAATGGATGCACCTGATTTCATCCATGTTCCTGTAAATCTAGGGACACATGCAAATCCCAATAGATATGCTGAGAAGGCAGACTTTTCCCCAAAAACAAAATACCCTAGACATCTGAAGTCATGGGGTAGGTCAGTTCTCTGCCAGGAATTCCCCACCAGACTTTAAGTAGACTTCAATGCTCCACCTTACTTCCATTCTCTGCAAAGGGAAGAAACCCTAATACCCACCCTTCCCTTTCTCCATCAGGTACATTCTAAGAACCCATGGGTCTCAGTTTTAGGCCACAAACCACTTCCGTAAATGCGCTTTTCATAGAGAGTGAATAACTTGGCCTCCTTGGACCCGAAACATCCCAAACCTCTCCTCACTCTGAGATCCCTCCATCCCAGAGGCACCGAAGGCTAGTTCTCATCTGAACATCTGGCATCAACCCACCTCATTAATGCCAGGAAGAACCAGCTAACGTGGGAAGAGGAGCAGTAGGACACTTGAGGGCACTGCGTTCAGAGCTATATGCTAATGGATGGAGTGTTAATAAGTCTCTTTTTTGTCACTGCTTTTGGCAAAATCATTGTCTTAAATACTTCGCAGTGTTGGACCAACAAAATTGCTGGTTCCTATTACAGACAAAAGCACGCAACTCCCCCATCCAAGGTTCCAGAAAAATATTTACCTTCAATATCACTGGCCATGAAAAGGAGGAGAGAAATTTACAGGTAGGCAAGACAGTGAGTCCACACGTTTGTGGAAGTGGTGACCTCAAAAAGGGTGCCTGGCCTGGGAGAGTCCTATGGAACCACGAGTACCCGCAGTTTAAGTGCCCATTGTGGGGTCCTCATGGGAATTCAGGGCTGGCCTTAGAGAGAGGGCAAAGTGACATGTGGGTGTCCTGAAAGCAAGCACTAATCTGAAATCAGACAGGACTCTTGAGAAGCACTGACAGAAGAATCTTTGAGGAAAGTCTCGGCTGGGTTGCCATTGACGAGTGTTCACTGTGTGCCAGGTTCCAAGTTCAACACGCACTGCACTCATGAGCTCAGTTCATCGCGCCACAACAAAGACGACCAGCACGACCACTGTGCCACGTCCAGCTAAGAAACTGAAGACTCAGAGAGGTTTCGCTCCTGCTCTGGGGCACACAGTCGTGGGCAGAGGCGAGTGCAGCTGGAAGCTGGGGCCCAGCATTTTCCCAGGGAGGAGGGTGCTCTCTCCGTTGCCTTGGCATTAGCCGTCTCTGAGGACCGGACCATTAGTTTTGACCTGGGACTGCTAAGGGCCTCACAGGTTAGAAGTTCTGCTCTTTTAATTACCCACCCACCTGACAAAAGTCACCTTAATTAGGAAGGCTCTCCAAAAAAAAAAACGCAGCCAGCAGGGGCTGGGCCGTGTCGTCCCACTGGGTGTGTATCACCCCCCGGCCCCCGCTTCCCGATGCAAAGTTACTGAGTTTCTCAGAATTTTTCCTGTGGATTCTCCTTCCCTGACTCCTGCTCCACTATCCCAATATTCAGCTCTTCGTCCTTCACCTGGGCAGCCCAATCTCTCCCCATTGGACTCTGCCTCTGGACCTCCATAAGCCATCCTCCACTTCCTTAGACCACTTCACTGCTTTTACTCAGAAACATTCAGTGGCTCCCCGCTGCCCACGGGAAAGGGTGGAACCTGGCATTCAGCACCCTCACAAGGAAGCCCCAGCTTCCTTTGCAACCCACTGCACTCCACTCTCCAACTTCAGTCCCGATGCTCAGTCCCCACCCCGTCCTGGAAGTTCACAAAGTGTGAGTGGGATCTCTTGCCTGGAACATATGCTGATCACAGAGGGCTGGAGAGAGAGGCAATTGGCAGGGGTGCTAACACGGTGGAAGGATGGTTGGGACTTCCCACACACTGTCACGCCACATCTCCACTCCCCATTGGTCTTCGGGACCTCTCACCCAAAAGTCAGGAAGAATACCGACTCTTAGGCCCATTTTGGGAGATGTCAAGAGATTAAGGAGCCAGTCCTGAGGCACAGAGGGAAACCAAGTCACAGTCAGAGCATCATTCCTGGTGTGAATGTGCTGAGGCAAGAACAAGCTTTAGGAGTGATGTCCCAGCCCATGAGAAGGGAAGTTCACTAAAGTCACCTCACCCCACCTCCTCCTCTCCATCCTCCCAGAGACTGTGCCTCTATGATTACCCCCAGCACCAGTCTAAAGGGGTAACCCCAGCATCGCCAAAGGCCTTCCCTGCCAATCTCAAAGCAAAGGTTGAGTAGACAATGGCCAAGACTGGCACCACCATAAAACACTGAGGATTCACCCAGGACCCAAGAGAAGGAACCAAGCCTGGATCACCCAGAGGGAGCTAGTCTGCCACTCAGGACCCACGCTGTCTACGCTTCCCGAGAGCACCTGAATGGGACTCGCCCGCTGAGCTCTAAGTGCAGGGAGGCCAAGCATGTGAGGCTGGCTGCCGGCTCCTCCCTTCTGCTGTGCAGGGATGACAGCTGAGTGGTAGAATGTTGGCAACAGAAAGGAAAGGCCTGGGTTACTGGGCCTGGAGGAAGATGAGTGTTGGCACAAGATCAACCCCTCCTAGGTATTTTAAGGCCTAAGTAAGCCCAGGTGCCTAATAATGAGCCCGCCTTGGGTCCAACATCACCTGCAAGAACCTTGGGATTGCATGCCCTTCACAGCTACACCCATCCAGCCGCATAGCCACCCTGGCACGAGACACCAACCTCTCATGCCCTCTGGGTCGATGCCCTTGATCGCATCATCTGCTGCCCCCACTCTGGACTCCGTCACTTCCCTTTTCTATCTGAAGCCTTGGTTCACCTTTCACAACCTGGTGCAAGCCCAGCTCCTCCATGAAATGAAGCCTCCCTACCCTATCTTCCCCCTCTCCTATCCCACACCATCACCCCACCTCCACCCAAGTATCTTGCAGGACACTGTCCAAGCTGTCAGGATAATTCTCCTCTGTAAGTAAACTCTATCACCTAAACATAAAAAGACACATGCAAGCTTTCTATAAAAAATAGAAAATAACCAAAATGCCCATTGACAGGGGACTGCTTTATGAGATGGGGAGTATCCACACAGTGGAATACTATATGGCAGTTAAAAGGAGGAAACCAGGTATATATGGGTCAACAATATGGTGATTTTGATATAAAACGCACACAAGACAACGCTAAGCAAACAGAGATTTGCATGTAAGCGTGGAATAAGAGCCTGGAAGAACACCCACTGATCTGAAACTGTGGCTGCCTCCATGAAGGGCCCGAGGAAGAGGACCTGGGTATGGAGGCCAACAGATTCTAGCTTAATCTTTCGGTGTTCTCATTTTGTTAAAGGAGCAGGTATTCGTTGAGAGACATTTTTTAAATGTTCTCTAGAGACTCCATCCCTCACTTCAACCAGAGAAACTCTGCCTTTAGCTTTTACCTGTTTTATTTGGTTACGCAGTTTCATGCGGGCGGTGGGAGGGTTGCTTCCCTCTGGCCTGCCTCAACGTGCCTCCTCACGGGACCCATGCCACTCTGGTTCACGGCACCACGAGCCCTCCCCGAGCCTGGAAACCCACGAGGTCAGGAAACATGCTTGCTGTCCCCCTAGTGATGCCTCATGCCCGGAGGGAGAGGTACCAGGCTCAGGAAAACTCCATGGTTGTAAAGGTGGGTGCCTCTCACCCACAGTCACGGTGCTTGCTCCTGCTAGGAAGAGGTCCAGGAAAATAGCCCAGTCCAAGCCCAGTGAGCCCAAGAGCCACAGAGGAGGGCAATCTGGGGTAGAGGTCAACGAGCTTAGAGCCCCATGGAGAACAGGCCAGCACCAACTCCAGCTGGCCAGTGAGCGGCTGTAGTCTATTAATATTGAGCCCGTTGCCCGGGATGCAGAGGGCGGGAAGGAGGACAACAAAGAAGTGGGTGGAGGCTCCACTGCCTCCCAACGTGGACTCACACGGCCCAGCATGGAGCCTGGGACTCAGGGCATTCAACAGCTTTCGGGTGAAGTTCCACTGACCCACCTCGGGGCCACACCAGAACTTACACCCAATTTCACTGATATTCCTGGCATCTCAGCCCACTCCAGTCCATATTCACCCAACACCCCTCCTTTTATTCTGGTCCGTGCCAGAGGCTGCCACGTCACCGAGGCAGCAGCAGAAGTCTATACAGACGTGGTCACCGTGTCAGCCTCCTCCCTTCCCCACCTGCTCCACGTTCAATCCCACTGAGGTTTCAAGGCCTTCCACCAGCTGTGTTTTTTGAACACATGCCTCGGGGACTTCCAAGTCTCTTGGGGAAGACCACTGTTCAACGACCTTAGAATATAGATCATTAAAATTGTGTACGTGATGAAGGGTCACCAGGGAGCCAAAAGATGCTACTATAGTTTGTATTTGAACACTAAAATGGATTGTGCAGGATATAGAAGGTGTAAGGAAGATTAGCGCAACTCCAGAATTTAATTGTTTCCCCGCCCCAACTTAGGACAAGTATTTTTTTTGCAATATGGGTCTTTGTTGGTTAGGATGAAAAGTTTCGTCCCCACCCACTGGGATCATCAATAAAGGAGGAAAGCAATTAGATGTCTGTGTCAGCGAATGTTCTGAAGGCAGATGTTTCAAGAGCCAGAAAGAAAATCTAACTGAGCCCCACCATTTTTTTTTTGTTGTTGTTGCCATTTTTTTAAGTTTTCAAGGCACATTTTAGAGTCTACGGCACATCCACTCACTTACCCATTGAGTGAGTTCATCAATTGTGTGTGTGTCCTGACTTTTGTTTGAGCCAATGAATAGATTAAAATAGTTCATCTCTTTACTGCATGCACCAGACTTTTCCAAAATCAACCTGCTCCAATCCCCCACATGTTACTGATCATGAACGTGAGTCCCAGAGAGAGATGATCGCTCCAAGATCACACGGCAATGGAGGGACAAGGCTTCTCCCTTTAGGAGCAGCACCTTCCACCATGCCACTTTAAAATATCTGAAGCTTATTTCAAAACTGCCTGTCTTATGTCCATATTCCAAATGCAGAAGATTGATTACAAGTAAAAAGCAACGTTCCCAATATTATTATCTTTACCACCATTTCCTCAAGTGTACCAGAGCTGCTCATTTTAAAGCACGGGCTAAAGATAATCCTTAATAATTTTTAATTAAAGATCATCATTTAAAATGTATAATTTCATAAGTCTAACGGCGATTAACTACATTAGGGATTTTGGTGACACACGTCACAATTAAGTGTTTTCAGTGTTGCACCAATTAAGGGTTAACAGGCTGCAAATACCTACTTTGCACATTTTTGCCTAATGAATTCATAGTGGGAAGCTATTCTCATTAGGTTAATTTGTCAACACAATCAAGTTACATCACCAGGATTTTTCTTGGCGCCCACAAATTTAAGTGCCTTTGTACCGTGGTACACGCTTTTGCATTTGATTACAAGCTACTGGAATAAAACACTTCTTCATGAAAAGGAAGGAAGTTGATAGATTTTCAGGTCTTGGTCTTAATTCTCACCTTCTAGACATAGGCATGTTTATGTTGTTTTATTGAGCTCTCTGGGGCTTTCTGTCTGTATTTCCCTAGTAGGTTGTCATGCCGGAGAGTAAAACACGCATCTGTGTACTGGTAGAGGGACCTCTTCAGCCCCTAAGACAGGCATGATGGCCACAGGGAAAACTGCTCTCCTCCCCGAACTCGCTTAGCTGGAGAGGGCTGGGAGTATTCCCCTTCCAAACCTGAAAAAACACCCGACCACCCTCCAAAAGGCTCCTTCCTTCCGATAAGGTTGGCTCTCGTCTTGCCAGCAAACACCCTGCTTGCTCTAAGGCTGTCTCCACTCTAATTAGTCTATTCGGTGGGGGGATAAACAGTCATTCATGTCGTCGTGCCTTTCCTAGGACACAAAATATCATTCTCCACCCAGATTTTTGGGTACATGATCTTAGCTGTGTTCAGAGCAAATGTTTTCAATAGCAAAGGGAGTGGAGACGACCTACACATCCAGTCACGAGGGCTGCATGGTAAAGCCGGGAACAGAATGTGTAGGTGCCTTTAACGAAGAGGACCTGACTTCAACTGTATGTATTAACAGGGAAATCTGTCACGGTGTGATGTTAATTAATGAAAGCTTATTACGAAGCACTATGCAAGTGATAACATTATTTTCAAATGTGTGTATGTGCTTACTCTAAGTCTAGAAGAACATTCTCCAATCTGATGGTGGGATTACGTCTCAGGAATAGAAGATAATTTTTTACTTTCTTCCTTGTTTTTCTCCTGTATCGTTTGATTCTTTATGATATGTCTTGCTTTGGAGATCAGAACAAAGGGTGAGTGAATCTCAGTGGCCTGAGAGTCAGGATGAGAGGGTGTCTCCACAAGTCTTAAGCTAAGATGTTAAGAATAAAAAAAAATATGAAATCATAGGGCCCTGACTTTTTCCATCTTCAAAGTTTTGTCGTCTTACATTCCACTTACACAAAATGACACAGGTTTGGGTGGGAGGGATTTAATCTGGGTTTGCATTTGGTTTTAACTAAGTAGCCTTCTCAAAATGTAGTCAGCACACAGCAAATGGGGAAAATGACATGAAGTTCAAAAACAAATTATTTAAAGCTTTTCACTTCACAAGCATGGGATAAGTACTTGCCATGTGCAAAGCTCCCCACTTGTGATTGGGGTCACAAAGATGAATCAGACAGGTCCTCTCCCCAAGTCGCCCACAGTCTCCCTCAGGGGTACCACAAGCAAATGAAGAGTTTCCATCAAGTGTGGGAGGGGCTATCTTTGAGAGAGCACAGGTGAGAACTGGAAAACCGAACTGGGCCAGGCAAAGCTTTGGGAAAGGGTAACACGCTGCTCTCTCTTAAGGGAGTAGCTTGGTGGCTGCAGATTCTGCCACTGCTGCGCAAGGACGTGGGGGAAGCCAGCAGTGGGCTTTATTGTGACTGTCAGAGCAGGAGGACCGAAACTGGGCGCTGAGTCTGTACTCATTCTAATACCTGCCCAGGAAATTTCTCTCTTGAAAAATCCCTGCTCTCGGCTGCCTTATCTGTAGGTATCTCTCCTTCATAAGCGCAAAGTGCAGAAATAAAGTTGCAGAGTATTTGGACTTTCCAGCCTGGATTCTGGGTTAACAAGAGGATGCTATACATACACGTCCAATGACTACGTGGGCCTCACCCATCTCCCAAGTGCCCTGTGGCATTATGAAGCTGATCCTTGGCCTATTTAGTTCACAGTTTGGAAAGCAAAAGCTGGCAGCCAACTCTCTATCCAGACCAGGCAACCCTTGAGTTCTTAACAACTGCCTGAGAAACACAGCTTCTGCCTGTTGGTCCCAGGAGTGGAAGATGACTCCTCACAAGTAATAAGAGTCCCTAAGAGCCATAATCACAATAATAACTGCTGCAACATTTTTTGAGTATGTACAGGTGTCATGTGTGTTACTGACCTCATCTAGTTTAATTTAATGTTCACATAAATCTAAGAGATGGGTAATTATCATGCCCATTTTACAGACAAGGACACAGGGTTAAAGAGGTTGGGTCACCTAGCCAATGTCACACATGATGGAGGTTAAGATTTAAACCCAAATCCTTTAACACCAGAAGCACAATAATACCACACAGGCCCCATGCCCTTCCCACCCCTGCAGGCAACATGGGTTCCCCTTGAGAAGTATGGACCTAGCGGGTGAGCAGCATCATGGTGAAGTCTGTCCATGCCTAGAAACAATGCTACATCTGGTTACTGGGCTCTGGAAGCTCCATAACCTACGTTCTGAAGCAGTGTTTTTAGGCTACAACAACTACGCACTAGTTGGGTGAAGACCAGCATTTTTTAATGAAAGAATGGAATGAGATGGGATGGGATGGGATAGGATGGGATGGGATGGGAAGGAAGGATGGGATGAGATGGGAAGGATGAGATGGGATGGGATGGATGGAAGTGAGATGGGATGGAAGGAAGGAAGAAGGGAAGGATGAGATGGGATGGGAAGGATGGATGGGATGGGATGAGATGATTTAGGATGGACCAATAGAGATGGGATGGGATGAGATAGGAAGGAAGGAAGGAATGGATGGATGAATGGGAAGGAAGGGAAGGATGGATGGGAGGATGGGATGGGAGATGAGATGGGATGAGAATGGGATGGGATGAAATGGACTAGAAAGGATCAGAATGGGAGTTAGATCAAATGCAATGCAAAAAAGTATTGTTTCAGGAAATTTTATTTGTTTCAGACTTGTATGTACATGGCCTTGGGGAATGGGTGGGAGGTTGGTCTTCATGCTCCAGCCCCATCTTCATCCATCAGCTCCATACTCTGACATGGGGCTGCATCCCCAGCCAGAAAGGGCACCATTTCCAGTGCGCACAAAGATGCCCTCCTGTGTGCCAGGCTGTGTGCTGATTGGGCTGCGTCTACCTAGAGGAGGCGCCCTTTATCTCTTACTCGAAAAGGTGCCACATGGGCTAATGGTGTCTGTGTGTGCACAAGCTAGTTCCTATCCACTTTCCCATGCCCCAGTCACTGTCCATTTTCCACCCTCCCCTACTCTGCTCTGCTCGGGCACCCAGCAAGCTGATCCCTTCAAATGTATCTCATTGGCTTTTGCGCTCCTTGGGTCTGGCCAGTGAGTAGCCCTGTCTGAGATCATAAAACTGGAAGAGAGAGAGGTTGGGTGTCCCTTCCCACTCTCTCTCCCTGGCTTCAGCACAAAGCCAGCTTCGGCACAATGCCTCCAATAAAGGCTGCACCTCCCAGGACAACAGCGTCTGCCAGGACCCTCCTTCCCGGTGCCACTACTCCCCATTATGTCCTTTTGGCCCTGGACGTGGTAACAGCCTCCCACCGCTGCTGGTGTCTGGGTGCCTCAACAGTCATTGTTTGTTTCCTTAACCTGCCCACATCTCTGTAAGTACCCCTTCAATAAAATCTTATTCGAACCATTTGGAAGAATTCTCTTTCCTGCTGGGCCCCTGACCTCTGCTAATCCAGCGTGTGTGTGTATGCACTGAATCACAATATAAAATGTATTTCTTACTGTGGGTTACCAAAAAAAAAAAAAAAGTTTAAGAACTGCAAGCCTAGGGGAATTCTAATGCAAAACAGCTTGGGGGAATGAGTGAACTGGGGAAGGCCCCAGCAGGGAGGCCAGGCAAAGAGAACTTGTGAGAAAGAGCACTGGGCTGGGAGTGAGGACTGGTGGAGCTTCCTCAGCCTCAGTTTCTTTGGCCAAACTGTGGGCACTGACCTCCACGATCTATGGGTTCCAGCCAGGGCTAACAGTCTAAGATTCTGTCCTGGAAGCTGATTTATTTGTATATTTTGAGACCCACATCTATGAACATCGCTCATATTTTTAATCTAAGAAACTACCAAAATGACATCTACAGTTTCCTTACAGGAATTAATAGTCCCTCCTCGGGCCTCTTCCTCGCGGATGGAGTCCTTTCACGCCGAGTGGCTCCCTGGATTTTGTGCTAAAACATTACATCGCGTGTGTCCCCTTGAATTCCCCAATTATGAGTCATTGTCTTCCCCTGAATATTTTTATACCTAACTCATGATCAAGCTGCCTTGCCAAAATTGTGAGCAAAAGCTATCCACAGCCGCCCCTCAGAAAGGGAGGCAGGCCTGGAGGCCATGGAGAAATCCTGCACTCTCCTGAAGAGTCCCTGAGTCCAAGTCCCCCCAGCCACAAGGGAAAATGCTCCTTGGAGAAGAGGAGCCCCCACGCCTGGCCCACTCCCACTGAGGGCGGGTCAAGAGCCAGGCACAATGTCTTGGGATCAGATCATCATGTAGATAGCATTCTCTGTAGGATTTTCCCCAGGACACTGGATTTCCCAGCCACAACGACAGTGTGGCCCCCTAACAATGGCAGTACACACTGCTATACGACTAGCGCTTGGCTCCTCAGATCTTGAAGATAGAGCCTGTGGTTGTGGCTGATAGCTATTTCACAAGGAAGAGAGGCTGCACACCCACGAGCCTGATGTGGGCCAGGATCCCGATACTCCATGGACTATTCTCAGCCTGGACCCAAACTGGAAGCATGTGGCATGGTGGAGAGACACACTTTGGCCTCAGGGGGACCTGAGTTCAAATCTGCATCTACTGCCTCTCAGCTGTGGAACACTGGCCAGTCCTTTAACCAGTCTGAGCAGCCTCATTCTCAACCGTTAGACCAGAACGACACTGCCACTGCAAAGGATTACGGCGAGAATTATCTTATTATGTTCATTATGAGTAGAGTATTTAGCACCTAATAGACACGATCAATGTTCGTTATGAAGTGTTTGAACATGCAGGCGCTGGAGTGAAACCACCTATAACCAGATCTCAACTCTGCCATTTACTAGCCTTATGACTTGGGCAAGTTACTGAATCTTGCTGAGCCTCCATTTTCTCAATTTTAAAACAGAGAAAAATAATAGTAAGTGGCCTTGAAGTATAAATTAATTATATGAGACAAGTGGTAAAAGAAGTTGCATGGTAGAATAATGTTCATAAATTTTTTTAAAAAATTTTTAATTTATTTTGGAATAATTTCAGACTTAAAAAATTGCAAAAATAGTGCAAAGATTTTCCATACACCCTTCACCCAGCTTCCCCGGATGTTAACATTTTCCCAACTTGCTTTATCATTCTCTCTCATTTTCTCTCTCATGGATACAAACTTATGTGTATGTAAATTTAATCTTTTTCCTAAAACTTTCGAGAATAAGGTGAAGGCATGGTGCTCTTTTATCTCTAAATACTTCAGTGTATACTTCCTTTAATTAGAAAGAGGACATTCTCCTATATGACTACAGTGCAAATATCAAAATCAGGAAAGGAAATTGACATTGATAAAATAGCATTATCTAATCTATAGACAACTCAGATTTCACCAACCGTCACACTACTATACTTTTCCTGGTCCAGAATCCAATCCAGGATGACACATTCCATTTACTTGTCGTATCTCCTGAGTCTCCTTGAATCTGGAACAGTCTTCAGTTTTCATCTTTCACAGTCTTAACCATTTTGAAAAGTAAAAGCGGTTATTTTGTAGAATCTCTCTCAATTTGAGTGTCTAACGCCTTCTCATGATCGAGTTCGGGTTATGCATTTCTAGCAGGAATACATTTTTAGCAGTAAGAGTGCCACATCTTCTCAGAGAACCATATCGGGAAATACACAATGTTGATTTGTCTCTGTCTCTGTAATGTGAACTTTGATCCTTAGTTCATGTGACATCTGAAGGTTTCTCTACTGTAGTTACCATCTTGTGGTGAGAGACTTTGAAACTTTGTAAATATTGTTTCCCATCTTAATTCCAAGCAATAGTTCATTGATGATTCTTGCCTGAAATAACTGTAATTATAGTAGCCATCAAATGTTAATGTAAGTCCATCATTTTTCTACATCTATTATTTGAAAGCTACTGTAATGAAAAGCTTCCCTCCCCTTTAGTCACTCATTTATATATATCATGAGCATGAGTTCACAGATTCTTATTTCACTTAGCATGATGTCTTCAAGGCTCCTCCATGCTGTAACATGCAGTAGAATTTCATTTCTTCCTAAGGCTGAATAAATATTTAAGTACATGTACATATCACATTTGGTTTATCCATTCATCCATCCATGGACTTTTGGGTTGTTTTTGCACCTTCTGGCTATTGTGAATAGTGCTCCTATAAATTCGGGTGTACAAATATCTGTTTGAGTCCCTGCTCTCAATTCTTTGGGGTATATACCCAGAAGTGGAATTGCTGGTTCATACAGTAATTCTGTTTAATTTTTGAGGAACCGCCATATTGTTCTCCAAGGACCAAATAGCTTTTAACACACCAGTGCCCAAGAATACTCCCCTCCCCTCTACTCTCTGCTTTATTTCAGACTCAGAGCCATGGAGTGGATGATAATAATGAGCTTCAGCTTTAGCCTCAAGGGATTGAGAGAGCCACTGAAAACACCACTCTGCCAGAAAGGCTGCTAAATGAGGATCCCAACTGCCCCATATTTAGAGGAAAGGAACTTTGACTGTCACTAACACCTGGTGGCAACTTACACCATGAGCAGAGAAAGATCCTTCACCCAAACAAAAATGCAAATGGAAGGTACACTCCACCTCTGCAGACCTGGAAGGATGGCAAAGCACACGGAGAGCCAGGTCCACAAAAATACAAGTGTTTGCTCTGCCCCTCCGTCTATTATGATCCGGTGTCTCCACGGCCCCTGGGGACTGGGGACTTGTTTGTTCAAGCTGACATATCTATTATTACTCTTTAGATAGTTAGGAGAATCATTTGCCACATTCATTACCAAGTAGCACCTTATGGACTACTCAACAGCAGCTCTGCTTTGGCTAATGAGCCCCAACAGTGTAATACTTTACATATTTTATAGCGAGACAATTAAGCAATGTCTTGCTTTTATAGCAGACCTTAAAATAAATCCTTCAGGATACAAAGAGGAGACAGAGGTCACAGTACCTATAGTATGTTTGTGGTTAGAAATGGAGAAGTTAAACTCTCCTCCACCCAATCTCTTGTTACACACATACGCACATACTCAAGCTACAGAGAAATAACGGTTTTGCAGAGCTTTCTGGCCCAATTTCCCAGCTCCATAATTACAGGGGATTTAAGTAATATGTGTATGGTCTACCAGCACTCAAGGGAAGAGGAGAAGGACAAGAGAAAAGAAAAGAATTGGGCTGGGTTTTGTATTTATAAATGGGGAGATATGAAAAATGCTACCTATGCCAGGCATTCAGACCACCCCTCACTTAATTTTCATGAAACCCTGCAAGGTAGGTATTAATATCTCCATTATATAGATGAAAAAACTGAGACTTGGAGAAGCTGTTGCTTGCTCAAGACCAAACGACTTGGATGTAGCTGCACCAGGGTTTAAAACTAGGTCTGCATGATTCGGAAGACCTGATCCTTCCAGGACTCTGTTTCAAGAGCAGAGGCAGAATCCTCGTTCCCACCATTTATCTGCTGGCCTTTTTCAAAGCACTCACCTTCCCAGGAGTGTGGGGGTGATTTCCACAGCACTTTTCTCCTGCATTGTGCTGACTTAGACAGCCTCCTCCCTGTGCCCCCGATGCCTCTTTGGCAAGATATCCATACCCGGACTGTTCAGGACTCCCATTTGGTCCACCTCTATGAGCCAATCAGACAGATGTCAACAATGACAATGAATTTACAAGTTTAGCTGTCAGATAAATAGGGTTACCTCTGTCCTGACTAGGAGTAAAAAATAAAGAATTCTACACTCAGTCTAGAATTCAATGAAGAGGAGGCTTTAGCGATGAGAGGTTTTACCATAAACCACCACATCACAACCCCAAACCTCAGGTCTATTGCTCACATTTCCCTCCAAGAACAATCCACATTATAGGGCTGCAAAGAACACATATGTGTGAGCAGCTGCTCCAAGCATGGGCCATTGCCACCTACAAGCCTTCAGGCAGCAGGTACAAGCAGGAATTCAAGACTCTGAAGGCTTCCCAATCTATGCAAAGAAGCAGGTCCTTCTCTTTTGCCTTCAAACATGAGTCTCCAGCCACTGATGGACTCTCATGGCTGCTTCCCTGAATGGAGACATCATCCCCAAGGCTGGTCCTAGTTCTATTTACCCTAATGATTCTCTAGAGGCTGTGGCCAGCCTTCCAGTACTGCAGGCCACCTGCCAAGAGAGAGGCCAATGGGGAGAGCCTTCCCAAGCTATGTTTAAAACTCCTACTCAAGCTACTCAAATGTCCACTACATGGGACTAGTTAAAAAAAAATTATATGTGT